>NC_084601.1:21772128-21854628 GCF_033807715.1 Cololabis saira | reverse complement strand
GTGGTACGTCGTAACATGACGGGCCTCGCTGGCTTCACCAACATCACATGAGTTGGCTGAAGCAGGAGATGGAGCCGGTGTTGGATCCAAGCTGAATAACAAGAGGATTTGCATGGCGACATCCCCCAAGTCCTGTGGCACAAATATGACGAGCGGTTTCCCTCAGCCACTCCTGCTTACATTTCTGAGATCATCAGTTTCTTCATTCCTTGAGTTTTGTTTCTTGCACAGCAGCGGCCTGTCATTTTAGTAGTCAGTTTCGGTTCTGTAAATATGCTGATTTATGACCTCCACAGCTCTGAGGTTAAGGATCTCGCCATCGCCAATGATCCGGCCCCTCAAAAACTAGCCATAATGGAATGGAAACCTATTGTGTTACTCACAGTTATTCAGTTCAATTCAATTCAAGATACTTATTTAACCCCTTAAGGAAACTAATTTATGAATTCATCAAGACTTTAAGTATTTAAGTATGTTTTCACAAGTTAATTCACCCTGCAAATGTTTTCAGTTAATCTTGAGGACTTCCCCCGTTTGAACGTGACCAAATAATTTTGTGTTGTGGAAAAACATGGATGTCGACTGAATGAACTGTTGTCTCCTTGTTGTTGGGTGATTTTGAGAGCATGACATCATACTTTCAGTTCCTCTGTCCTCTTATCTACCTCTAGGCTGCGACCTTACTGGAAAGTACCTTCCTCCAAATACAGGCAAGAACGACTACGGTGATTTCCCAGATGATCGCCCCTGGTGATATCTGAATGCAGCAGTTGTATAGTAAAATCCAGCGCTTGTCAGATCCATTTCTAATTTCCCATCTGCTTGTTCGAATTTCCCCTATAAGCCCATCTCAGCTGTTTGACTGAAATAACATCTTAACATTTGTCCTGAATGCCATGAGATGCACAACAGACAGCCAATGTCTGATTATTAATTATACTATCTGGCTTTTATAGGTCAAATCAGCAATCTGAAAATCAGCAAGTGAGATCAGTTAATGAAGGGGATCGTTGCAGATTGGAAGTTATGAAAGGAACTGACATAGAACTGCAGTCAGACACATAATGGGTTCAGAAGCCCTGATTCCTCCTCAATTACCACTCAGTCACACAAAGACACAAAGAATAGGGCAGAAAGACTAAGAGTAAGTCTGTCTTTAAATAAGTTGGTTCTTCAATCAATAACCTCTCGACTTCAGTAGTTGTATCGTCCATTTGATGTGAAATGCCATCTTTCTGTCAGACTCCACAGGCTGGCTCTTGATTGTGCCACCTTCACCTTAACCAGTGTGACAGCAAAGGGGCAGTGAATTGGCAATTCTTTGGAACTGCAGCATTTCAGTGCAAATCACCAGACGTAAGCATTAAAAAAGATACTATATTTGTATTCCCCCTTTCCAGTTTCTTCAGTTCCTCCTCTTTGTTGTGACATGTTTTTTTTTACTTTTTCTTTGTCCCAACCTGCTCGTCCCTGAAGTCATGAGTCATGTAAATGCAAGTGAACCGGTTAGGGTGTTAGTGGTTCTTTGAAGACCTCTTATCACTATCCACATATCATATCTATCACTATCATTAACATCATTGCTTTGCCAACAAAATCTACTTAATAATCAAACCCCCTCTGCCTGTGACAATCTCTGCTAATCTCCACAGGGTTTTATCATCCTAATCAATCCTCCCAATCCGGCCCCTGGATTCCAACTCTCAGGACATCAATATGAACTCACAGCTGACGCCCTTATTCTTTGTGTAAGTGTGTGTGTCTGAGTGAGTAGGAATGATGTGTGCTTAAGTGTAAAGACGTGCATCTGTGTGCCATACACCCCCTGACGCTGGCTGGTCCCATCACAATGCTTCCCTTATACACACATAACACACAGACAGACACACGTGTGCAGACACACAGTTGCACATTACATACGGAAAACTGTCAAGTGTGGTGATAGGGATGTGAGGAGACGATGAGCCTGCGCCTCATCCCTGCCCTCAATACCGTCATCATTAGCATCACACAGAGGCTGGAGTTTCATGGGGGGGAGAAGAAAGGAGCACTTGATGCAACTGCAAAACTTAACTGTGATGGCGTCTGTCCCAGTGCTCCATACCCCCCAGGCCTGAGCTACCTCAAGCCTTGTGAAGAAGCCCATTCACAGGAGAAGATGGCTTGAGGAGACGGGAGGGCCTGCGTGCCAGGCATTCCTGAGCGCACAGAAGACACATTATTATGACATTAACATGCCCAGCTCGATAGATACAGCGTGATGTGCGAGAGAGAAAAGGCTGTCTTCTACATGTGACTGCTATGAAGCGAGGGAAAACGTCAAATTAACAGAGTGAAAGCATTGATTGAGTCGCACAGATGCTCTCTAAAATGATCACAAACCCCCCCCATTACTGCTTCCATTAACAAAATCCTCTTAACACGCATTTCCATTCCTGTAACGCAAGATTTCCACCAGCTGCAAGTCATATTTTTCAAACTGATTCAGTTTTCCTCCAAAGATGAGGCTTCGCTTTGACTGTGAGAGTGCAAGTGTACAGGAATACGTCACAGCCAGACTTATTTGGACACCTTGGTAGAAATACTTTTGCGGTTTACAGGACTCATACACGTCTCCCAGTTTTGTGGAAAGAGAAAACGTCAGGTGAAGCCGAGGCCTGTTTGGCAGGAGACGCCATTGTAAGATGGCAATGTTGTTGTGTTACATCTTTTATTCTGATTCTGGGGCGCTGGGGTCTAATTTGAAAGCAAAAACTGGAGCTGCTTTTCATTGCTTCGTTTGATTAATTGTGAAACAGCTATGACTGCGAAACAACGAGGTCATCTTAATGGCACGAGCATGTGTTTTCCACCTCGAAGGGTTTAGAAACATGAAACCTGGAAGAATGAGCTAAATATCTGGAGTCTTTCTATCTGTCTGTACATCAAGGGATGAATGTCGCTGTAACCCACTCCCAATCGAGTTTAGCTGGTAAGCTGAATTAATTTATATGAAACCAACAAACATGACTGTGGTATCAATCTCCATAGCTCAGCAAAAACAAGATTAAATCACTCTTTTAATGTAGACACAACATATGTGTGGGAAACAAATGCTAACATCACCTTTGGTAGTTTGTGTACTTTCCCGTACTGCACTACTTTTATTTTTCATTCCAATGTATATACTGTTTATATTTCGTAATTATATATTTTTTACTTTTTTTTTTACCCTTCCTTACAAGTGTACTGCTGCTGCACAAAGTGAATTTCTCCATTGAGGGAGAAATAAAGGATAATCTTATCTTATCTCTTATCTTATCTTATCTGTATTCATACTGCGGCAAATATAATGTGTAGCCACATCCACTAGCCTGCACATGTAAAGAAGACAGAGAACAGCTTCTATATTTTACCGTGAAATGCATCAGCTGATAGCAGAAAACTTTACTATAGTCACATGAATGTGGGTTTTGCAACTTTACATCACTTCTGCATTTACCACATTGGTTAGATGTCTGAGTGTACTGACTCAGATAACTGCCTTAACCACATTACTAATGCATTTTTATAGTTGTACAAGAAGCTTAGTGTGCAAAAGTTGAAATTCTGTTCTGCGCTAATCAAGATGCATCACAAAAATGTGTTGCAGCTTTACATGCAACCTGGAAGAGTGGGGAGCTCAGCGTCACCACAAGCGGCTGACACGCATTTCGCCGTTCCCAAGTCTTACAAAGTCAATTAAGCTGATTGGTTGCATTAAAGATCAGTTTGGGTGCATGAACACTGAAGTGTTTTCCTCCTATAACTAAGAGTTTTAGCATTGAAAATTGAGAGATGTGATTGGAGGAAAATGATCACACGGAATGTGCATGATCATCACATTGCCATATTTTGCCCGGTATGTTGTTGACTGGTAAACATGAACAACAGGTCCAGTGATGGAGACATGGGGAGACGGCGTGGCAAGCAATTAGTCCCAACACAGAGGCTGCTCTCCAGACCAACGGGAGACGTGCTCCCACATCCACGGTGAGAGCACTACACCACACAATGGATTGGACTCTCATTCTTTATTGTGTTGTGTGACAAAAGTAAGTCCATTTAACTTCTCAGCTGGTCCTGCTGTTGGAGACAGGGACAGACTGGCCATGCTTGCAGAGAAAATCCGCGATTTTCCATGTTTTCCAAATGAACCTTTCACCCTCACATTTAATCACAATTTATCCCCGGTATCATGTCATCCGTCACACATTTTGCGCTTCTGCCAGAAAGACCATGACCATGTTACTTCATTTCTAAAAATTGGAGCATAAACTAAAAAAACCTGGATTGATCTTGTGTTTCACTCTAAGAAGTGTTCTGTGTTTTTGCAAATTGCATGCATTGGTAGAGTATACCTGGCGTTTGTCATAATACAACTTGACCCTAAATCATAGAACCTTCAGGGAGATGTGGTTTCCAGAAATCTGGGCTCTGTTGGATTTTACTGAAGGACTGACTAAGTGCTGAATCAGATTGTTATTTAAAATGTGGATCCGTCAGCACCTTCATTCATACTGAAACCAAAAGAGACATGCAGAAACCTTAATCCTTGCTTGAGTAATAGTCAAAAGTGAAACTATTTCCATAGCACACATTACACAATGCCATGAAAGACCATTAGCATAGTGGAACAGAAGGGAAACAAATATCCTGACAGGGCTAAAGAGAAGTTTGTCCAACTGGCTTGAGATTTATTTGTCTTCCGTGACAGTACTTCTTAATATCCATCATTCTAGTGTCTTAAAAAACTGTATTAGTGATTATTTTAAAACATTTTATGTTTTAAAACTTCTAAATTGGCATTACACATTCCTTCAAACATCTGGGTCTGCTCACACCCATTCTCCTCTTTGTGGCAGGTGTCACCATTTTTGTAAATCCTGCTGAAATTAATTGTGAAGTAGAAACAGAATACAAGTAAATAGAATATACTTGCATTAAATGAAAAATAAATAAATACAATTCTAGGTATCTAGGTATATCTAATAGAATTTAGTGGCCCTGAATTGATTTCAATGCTGGGGGTCCAACACTGGGGGCGGGGATACTTAATGAGCCACAGGTGATTGGTCGACTCGGTCAGACACGCCCCCAGGGCGGTCTCCCATTGGCTGAGAGCATCACCAGGCCACGCCCAGGGGCGGGGCCTCGCTCCTGTTGCGTGTTGAACCGTTGCGTTCGCGGAGCGTTGTATTTAGAGGGTCTGTCTCTCCCGGGGTGTCGGTACTACTGCTGGATTAACGGAGGGGAAGGAGCTGCTGCTGTTTCAAAGAAAAGCCCTCACACTTTTCATCGCTTTAACATTGGATACGTGACTCGCCCTGGGGTTGGATTAATTTAAACCACTCTTTTTTAGTTTTTCTTTTTCATTTGCTTTAGAAGACCCCCACCCAAACTCACTCAAGACAATGGGTTCCCAGTCATCCAAGGGAGAGGTGGCCGCGGAGGCGCCCGCTGCTGATGCTGCAGCTGTCAAGACCAACGGACAGGTAGATGCCCTCATGACTGGACACACTTTACTGCTTTCAATGAGGGAGACTCGTAGGGGGGGGGGAACTTCTCACACAAAAAAACCATCTCAGGTGTATTTTAGTTGAATGAATTAAATCTCAATGTGGCAACATTTCTGGCAGGTGGGGTTCATCTCTTCTTGTCTGTCTCTTGCTGGAGGCTCATTCATACAAATGTCCCACAACTAAAAAAAAAAAAACTGCGCCTAGTTTTATTCATCTCTTGTAACTTAACTTAAGTTGTCCAAGTTTAAAGTTAAATGTGTGATATTGGTAACTGTACCCCCCCAACCCCCCTCACAAACAAACAGCAGCTTAAAGGGGGAGGGGGAGCTTGGGTGCACGTAGGCAGTCTACTACTCCCCCCTTTGTTTTTATTTATTTATATATAAATATGAGCCTTTTATTTCGTCTGGCTTTAAACATTTTTTTAATTCTTATTAAACGTAATGGAAAAAATAAAGTGATAAAGATTGCGTTTAGTTTACAGTACGCTGTATAACTTATTACATGAATATGACTGCAAATTAGCTGCTTTATAAAATCAATTAACCTGATTACAGGATGATTTAAATATGAAAACGTTTTTGTTGGGTTTTTTTTAATAAAGGAGAGGTTTATTTATTTATTTTTAAGGAAAAGGGTTGTATAAACTGGATCTCGGTTGCGGGGTCTCATCCCTCCATCGAGGCTCCAGCCTCGTCTTTGTTGAACCGACGTCTGTCTGGTTCCTTAAGCCGTCTGCGATGCGCTGTCGCCGCCTAACGCCAGTGCAGGGTACTGCAAGGCGTCGCCTCTGAGCCAGGCTTCACGGTGGTTAATTAATGAGCAAAAGGATGAGAGAGAGAGGGAGAAATGCACAACAACTGGTCTTATACATGTTATACATTATACATACAGATCTTTTTTCGTTCAAAAAAGTGTTATCTGTGCTGTTGACTTATTTATCACATTTTCCTCTTTCGATCTCCAGGAGAATGGACACGTCAAAACCAATGGCGACGTCTCCACAAAGCCTGATGGGGATGCTGCTGCTACCAACGGCTCGGCCGAGGCGGCCAAGGAGTCTGAGGCCGGGGCTGGGGGTGACGGCATTGAGCCGGCACCTGCTGCAGATGGAGAGGCTGCCAAACCGGAGGGCGAGGCAGCCGCAAAGGAAACCCCCAAGAAGAAGAAGAAGAAGTTCTCCCTGAAGAAGTCCTTCAACATCAAACTTAATCTGAAGAAGAGCAAGAAAAGCGAGGCTGTGAAAGAGGAGGTGGCAGCCGCGGCTGCCCCCTCTGAGGAGAAGCCATCTGAGAACGGAGCGGCCGCCGCCGCCGCTCCTGCTGAGGAGAAGAAGGAGGAGGCGAAGGAGGAGGCTCCTGCCGCTACTACTCCTGCAGCCACTACTCCTGCCGCTACTACTCCCGCCGCCTCCGAGGCTCCAAAGGCCGAGGAGGCACCGGCTCAGGAGGAGGCGCCCAAGGAGGAGGCCAAAGAACCAGCTGCTCCGGCCCCCGAGGCCACGAAACCAACAGAGGAGAGCAGCTCAACCCCCGCTCCATCTGAAAAGAAAGAGTGATTGTACCTTTAGCTCACAGTGAACTCGGTGAACTGTTTTTCGAAAGAAAGCGAGAGAAATAAAGAGAATTTAAGAGTATATATATATATATTTATATATATGTGTATATGTATACATATGTATATGGATATATGTATATGTAAATATATACACATGTATGTGAAAGACTCGACGTGCCACTTTTCGTCATGATTACAAGACGACAGACTAGATTCACTAGATCACTTCCCTGGTTACTGCGCGACATCTGGACCCAGACTGAGTTTGAGGCTGTGGGATGGTCACTATGTGGAAAATGGATTTAAACGGCTAGAACGCCAGCTAATGACACCAGAAGTAGAGATGGATGGAAGGATAGATGGAGTTGAAGCATCTTTTCCCTAAAAATCTGCAGATCAAGATGCCTCCTTGCTGAAGGAATGACGCTAGATAAGATACTATGACACCACCACCACTTGAAATGACTGTTAAAGAGAAAAAGAAAAAAAAAGATGAAATCAGAAAATTAAGAGACTTGCCAACTTTTTACATTCCTATATTTTAACCCAAATTTGAAGTATTTTGTGGTGTATTATAGAAATCATCTTAAAGATTCAGAGAAGTTATGACTCATTTGTTAAAGAAACAAAATAGACAATTTTGATTTTTACCTTGCTATGAAAAAAAAGAACACTTAAGCTTGCTATGTTCACTGTTGCGGTTTGATATGAAGCAGAGTTGTTTATCTGTCGTGTGTGAGCCTGAATCTGCTTTGTCTCTGTAAATACATTGGATTGATTTCTGTTCTTTATTTTGCTAATGTTGACAGATGTTACTGGTTTTATTGTAAACTTGATAATGGTAAATAAATGTTGGTTACCTGCCTGTTGATGTGTCTCTAGGGTTGTTTCCATCATCCATTACATTTGCTGTTACACAATTCAATTAGAGGACCTGTTACCCATTTTACAAGTTATTTACAACACTGAAGTGTCAAATACCGGTAATAGCCATTTGCCATAATCTTGTAGCACATACTCAAATGGGATATCAACACTCATTGAAGGCTTCACTATTGTTTGATGCAAGGCTAAAACCCCTCTCAATCCTTTTTTTGTGTACAAAACATAAGAATAGCTGATCAAAGTTGGTCTCATCATTAGGTATAAACAACCTTAGACAGAGGACGGCTTAACTCTTTTAACTGCCATTATTTCTTGAATGAACCTGGAAGGAAAAGTCACGTGGGCAACATTAAGTACCTCCTTATTGCTTCCGTAGGATTTAAGAGGGTAAGACGCGGCCAAGTGCTACTAGTCATCAGCCCTCGAGGAAATTATAACGTCCCCCTCGTAAAAAATAACAAGTCTCAAATTTTTCAGAAAACAGAAAAAAACATTGCTTCAGTTCTTTATGCTTTTTTTATGACTTAGGCCATTGTTTTGAGAGTTTGGTGATAAACAAGCAATCAAATGAATTTTAAACCTCTATGAAATTAAGTCTTCTGGCAGTTTGCTGCTGTGGAGCAATCAGATATTCCAGGAGAGAGAACAGCAAATCTCTTAGAAATTAAGTTGTTGCCACACATCAGTCTGGAAAAGGTTATAAAACCATAATGTGGAATTCAACATTTTACAGTGAGGAGGATTCCTCACAAGGGGAAAAGCAAGGCAAGGCAAGTTTATTTGTATAGCACAATTCAACACAAGGTAATTCAAAGTGCTTGACATCAATATTAAAAGCGGCAACACACAATTAAACAGTAAATGACAAATAAAATGATAAGAAGAGAGGTAAAATAATAAAAAGCACAAGTTAAAAAGTAAGGGCAGTAGAGTACAGCAGGTACATCTTATTCTTACAATGGCAAGAATTACGTTTCTATACGGTCAAAACGTACAAAGACCGGGTCAAATACAGTATTACAAAAGTAATCTGTAACAATTCGTTCGGTGAAGTAAACCAATTAGATAATTCTCTGCCACAATGTGTGTTTCCAGGTCTTATTTCACACAATTGGAAAGCATCCAAGTCGGTTGTTACTGCTCCCAGGACTGGATCAGACTGTTCAATGGTAGGAGAATACCGGAGACCCGATACCTCCATCACAGACCCTACAAGCAGTGCTGAGCAGGTCCATGAACATATCACACGGCAGGACTGCTGGGTGGCACAGTGGTTAAATGTTAATGTACTGAGGCTACAGTCCTCCTGCAGCGGTTGCAGGTTTGAGTCCGGGCCTGCAACCCTTTGCTGCATGTCGTCTCCATTATTTCTTTCTACCTATCTACACCTTGAACAAAGGCTACAAGAAAATCATGAAAACCCAACTGGGTGTTTAGCAAAAATGCATGTGAACAACCTGCAACAGTTCTGAAACAATGAACAGATGAGACCAACCCAACTGTCAAGTATGACGGTGGGTCTTCTCCAACCACGGGACCTGGGCACCTTGCATTTATCGAGTCTGGCATCACCTGTTCTGCACAGCAGAGGATCCTAGTGGGAGACGAGAGGCCATTTGTCTGCTACGGTGGGAACAAGGTCCTCCAACAGGGCCGTGATCAGTGGTAGGCCAGCAGATTTACACCAGAATGGCTGAAAACAACAACAAAACACACGGTTTGCATTGGCACAGCCAATATCATCCCAACCGAGAGGGCGTGCTGGGAGTTGGACCTAAAGAGAGCTGTTTATAAGCGGACAAAAAGCAACATTTCTTCAAAAGGAAATAAGAAATTCATGAAGTCACACAGAGATGCTTACTTCAAGTGATTGCTGCTGGTGGTTCATTTACAAGCTACTGAGTCATACAGGAACTCAGTAGTATAGCCCACATTATTATTCTTTTTATTTCTGGCTTCACTTTGTTTTTCTTTTCAATGAATAATATCACTGTAAAATAAGTCATATATTATCATTCATCTGAGCTCTGAGCCAGATGCCGAGACAAACTACGGTGCATGATCAGATAACTTTATCTTTAGCTTTATCATAGTCATTGTCCCCCCGAGTGAAATCCCCCACCCGCCCCAGTTGCGTCAGTTGCAGCACAGAAAGAAAAGACCGAACTTTGACCTTAGTTGGATTATGACTCAATCTGATCCAGCATTAACCCTGCGGGACTCTGCCAGTAGTTTCAGTTCACTGGGGTTTCACCGGCATCTCCATTTTGATTTCACAACCGCGCTGCTAGCCAATCACTGTTTTTCCTCACTTCAGCTTCTGTTACATAATAAAAATGATCAAAAATTTAAATGGGAATAGGAATTTATATTTATTTAATTAATCCACATTGACCCTTGAAGTCTTGTTGGTCCCTTGGCTCCGAGAGCACCGCCATCACACCTGACTGTTCCTCATCACATCAAGAGAATTCCCTCCATTTGAACGCCGGAGATCTCCTGAAAATGTCCGGCTGAACACGGCAGCCAGACGGGCTGAAACGACCTAGTTCACATGGTGATAAGATGAGTTGAGATCTGTGCTCCATTTGGACCCAGCCTTCAAACCAGGGGTCAGTGACCCTGGTCCCAAAGAGCTGCAGTCCTGCATGTTTTAGACGTTTCCCCTGCTTCAACGCACCATGACACAAGTGTCCTTAACAGACTTTTGCAGACCTGGATCATGAGTTTATGACAATCCTTAATTAGAATCAGGAGTGCTGATGCAGGGAGATGTCTAATACATGCAGGACTGTGGCTCTTTAGGACCAGGGTTGCCAAACCCTGCATTAAATAGATACAAATGATTGAATCTGGATTTCCTACTCTTGAACTCTTTGTAGCATTGCTCTTTCACTTCTTGTTTTTAACTGAAATAATAAGTGTACAAAGCAAATCCCTCCTGAGTGAACCTTCCTCACACTGTACAATAACAAGTACAGGGAGCCGTAAATAATTAATAACGTATCCACAGTGATCTCATTTCCAGTATCAGTCTTATACTATATATTACTGTTTTGTTCCTCCCACACCATGCACCTGCTCCAATGACAGGTCTCCTCAGAGATGATTTGATTCTCAGTCGGCAGTAACTGTGTCTGCAGAAATGTGGGAGCCGGGGTTGAACAGGTGTTGGTGTTTGCTGCCACCTGTCGGCCAACATCGGGAATGACACCAGGTCGTTTACAGGTGCAGCCGCTGGAGCGGCTGTACTGGACTGATCTGTGTGGCACTTTATCAATCTGTTGAGAAATAACAGCCTATATTTGTGAATCAGAGCTGGCAAAATAAGCCTAAATTCAAAATTTTCTGAGACTCGATGAACCACCATGAGCAAAAGCAATTCCACGACAGACACAGTGGTAGAATTCTAAGGTGGAAAAGAAAGAAGAAGAAAACATTCCTTCTGACTACATAAGTTTGCCAAAAAAAGAAGAAAAATAAGAAACTGTGTGTTTGTAATCTGACTTTTCTCATAATTTGTGAGGGAAAAAATGAAATTTTAACTTTATAAATTAAAAAAAAAAACTGCATGAGAGAACTATTAAATACTGAATTTATAAACTCACAAATATGCCAGAAAAAGGTAAAAGCTGGTGGCTTTTAGGCCTTCCAGTGTCTTCCTATCAGTCTACAGTCTGCAACTGACATTGTCAAAATGAAACATAGCATGTAAATCATTGCATTTACTGATCATTGGAGCTTTCTAATACAGTATATGGATAACATTATAGACAAAGCATGTTGTTTTCTCCCCCAGTTTCTTTCAAAGCCATGCTCCCCCATTGTCCTCATTGAGACGAATCATATCAGAACCCCAGTAATGAAAACATGTACTTAGAATTATCACCAAGTAATTTTCTCTTTAAAATTGATACAACAAAATACCAAAAAGATGAACAGATTCCTTTTCAGCCGGGTTTTTACAGTATTGTTTGTAGAAGTTGGAGTGAGTCGTTTGACTCTGCTTGTTTCCTCAGCAGGGTTTGCATTGTTTGAAATTGGTGTCACAACTTTGTGATGCCCACGTCCAGACACGTACAGAGAATGCAGAATGCCGGGAAGTTTGGTGGTGATAGTGGATTGCTCTAATCTGGATCTGTGATGTCACAGAACCCAGCATGTCTGTGTAGCTCTGTGAATCACCTATTTTCAGGATCAGGCTGCCCAAAACTAATGTTGCATCCATTAATAAATCGGGACTGGGAATAGGGTTGCCAACCGTCCCTTGAAAAACGGAATCGTCCCCTATTTATAAACTAAAGTATGTAAGTAGTATTGAGCTGAAAAGGGACGCACTTTGTCCCGTATTACTGTGAGAGTCAAAAAATAGTCATAAAATGCCAATGGAAAATGACATTCACAGACAACAGATCATAGAGGCTATGACCCCCAAAGTTCAGTTCATAAGTTATTTTTTTTCTGTTTTACTACAACTGTAGTCTACAGTCATGGCCTTTGAGGCAAAAATATGTTTACAAGTTTTCTACAGACTTTGTTTGCACTTTTGTTATTGCACTAAAAATGTGCACTATTACAGAATGGATGTTCTGCTTTCATTCTATTGTTATATATTCATTTATACAATTTAAAGTTAAGCAGGACAGGTTTCTGTTTAAGAAAGATACTTATTTTATTCAGTTCATTTTGTTATTTTGTATTAAAGTGAATTGCTGGATAATAAATTTGTTTTCCATGTGTTCATGGCATTCAAAAATATGCATCTAATTCAATTCAGGTTCGAGTCAAATAGTTAAAAAATCGTTTCACTCACAAAAAAAGGGGCTAAAAAAATTCAACACGCCTGGAAGGGTGAAGGCAATCAGGTTGGCCGGTTTTTCTGCCAATCCTTGCTACCCGCCGAGAAATGCTACTGTACTTTGTGGTTCTGCACAGTCGACTTTCAAATTTGGCATCATTTCTTGCACGATGTAAAATTGATAATATGGGATGTTGAGTATTTGATCCTTCAAAATACACTACCCATGACATGAATTGCATTACACTTTGTGAACATTATACGATAAAGAAAGAAAAAAAATTATATCGCTTTATTTGATATTCATTCAGTCATTCGCCTTTATTTAACCAGGCAGAGCAACATAGCCTGCATGGCACCGCAGCGCACCGCCACCCGCACCGCCGCTCTCCGCCCTCGTCGGGATGGAGACGCCTCCATCCCCACGGACCCCCATACTGGGGAGGTGGTATTTTTGGCTGCGTTTTCTCGTTTTCTGCACCATTCTTAAGAAAACGTGACTCGGGTGTGTCCCCCCTGCCAACCCTCTGGTCCTCTGACCAATCCGTGCCATTCGGTGCGCAAATAACAGATTGGTCAGAGTTTTTACAGGATTAAAGCTGTCAGAGAGGTCGGATTTTTTTCTTTCCTTTTTCTGAACACATTATTCACTGGCTACTCTCAGGATGGAAGGACCATTTCACCCAGTATAACAATAAATGTTTTTGAATACGATCACAGACTATACCTTTAAAGAAAGCAAGGCCTGTCTATGGTTTTGCTCCTCAGTTTTATTATTCATTTTATTCATTATTATTTTATATCCTCAGGGCGAGAGTTTGTGTTATGTTGTTTTTTGTTTTGCTTTGAACTTTGTTAATGAATTATTTAAATGTAATAGAGAGAGCAGAAAGGATCCTCCCAGCGGGGCAGGTGCTCGTCTGTGATTGGTCGAGAGCCGCTCAGCGCGGGCACGAGCCTGCGGCGGGCACGAGCCGGCGCGTTCCCTGGTGCAAAATGGCGCTGTCTCAAGGAACAAAGAAGAAAGTTTGCTACTACTATGACGGTAAATACCTACTCACGACGCCTTTATTCTGTATTTTTTTGTCCCGGCCTTGTAGAGACATATGAGCATCAATGGGAATGTTTCACATATGAGCTCTTTATTGTAAACGTGCCAAAGGAGCGGGCTTAGCGAGCCGGTGTGTGGAGTTAGCTCGCTCCGTTAGCCGCTAGCCGGGTCTGCAGCCAGAGCGATCAGCGACTGATCATCGCGGTTTAAACACTCTGCATGACCAGCCCGTTCTCCTAACAACGTTTCAGTGTGACACTAGCTTGCTCCTGTGCAGGTGAAGCAGTCGGGACCGCGGGGAGCTGTGTGAGGCGATGCTAGTGAGACCCGCGGAGATAAAGGCTGATTTATGGTTCTGCGTTACACCAACGCGTAACCTACGGCGTAGATTTAACGCAGGACCATAAATCCGGTTTAAACGTCATTAACTTCTGTCTCTTCCTTCACGGTGGGGGAAAAATGCTACAGTGTAGAAGTTACTTGAATTGTTTAAACGTGTTTATATTGATTTGTATTTAATTGTGTGTATGTGAGTGAGAGAGAGTTAGTCTAGTTTAAAGGGATTATCTTCTTTTTTTAATTACATTTAACACCTGCAAACAAGCAGGGCACATTTTGGATTGGGTTTGGCATGAAGTTGTCAACTCCTAACAGAGGTGTCAAAAGTATTCACATTCATTACTCAGGTAGAAGTATAGATACTAGAGTTTATAAATACTCCTGTAGAAGTATCAACTCAAGTTTTTTACTCAAGTAAAAGTATAAAAGTACTGGTTTCAAAACTACTTAAAGTATAAAAGTAATGTAAGGGGGAAAAAATCCATTAAGGACAAAAGCCATTGAAAATGAATGCATCTTAGTATAATGCAAATATATTAAAGAACCATATATGTGTACTATTGAGCATTAACATGTGTTTCAGAGAGCAGGAGATATGATGACTAGTTGCCTATAAGTATTGTAATGGTGCAAAAAGTCAAACTTCAGAGGCATGTTATCATTTATCCTAAACTTTATTGGAAAGTACATCCAATTTTAGTTGGAGGAATGTTACGGATGTAAGAACAAAACTGGACAAGAACATCTGTGCCACAACCACAGCCAAATTCACTCTATCCTGATGGAGCAATTTAACTGGATAGTTTTTTTTTTTAAAGGCCGAAATGAAATAGAGTAACAAGGCTGTTTTTAAAATGTAAGGAGTAAAAAGTACAGATAATTGCGTGAAAATGTAAGGAGTAAAAGTAAAAAGTCGTCTGAAAAATAATCATTCCAGTGAAGTATAGATAACCAAAATTTCTACTTAAGTAAGGTAACGAAGTATTTGTACATTGTTACTTGACACGTCTGACTCCTAGTCACGTGCATAACGGAGCTGCAGATATCTGATTGGAACCAGAATTTGTTTTAATTTGTGATAGATTTTTTCATAGATAAAGGGTATAACTAACATACTGTGCAAGTGACTCTTTATCAAACTGTCCCAATATCATCATACCAGACGGATAAAGTGCTATATTTGTAAAAAATAAACAAATGACATGTACAGAAATGAGTAACCACTCTGTACATCCTATATTTTATGTGTAAATACATATGTATTTAAATTTTTAATTTGTGTCAAACGTGATTTAACAAGCATTTTTATTCAAACATTTTAAACCTCTTGGGTTTCCTTTCCTGCTTTAACAAAGAAGTTGAGAAAAATATGAGTGTATTATAAAAATAGACACATTTCAGCTCCTTTTTGCATTTTGATTTAATGATTCTGATTAAGAAATTCAGATTTAGCCTGTATAGACATACAGATATTTTGAGAAAAACAATTTGAGATCAACAATGTATTCAGTGCATGATGTCTACGTTATTTATACCAGCACTCAGCGACCTGATCAAATTATGCAGTTGGCTTTAACAACTAGGAAATATTCTTGCCTTGCTCTCAAATTATATTATCATCAGCATCCAGATTTTGAAGGAACACACACTCGTGATTGATATGTCCATGTGCCATTCTGTTTTAACTCTTCATGTCTGTATTCGTGAAGAGTCCTGTGGTGGTCGCTGCTGAACGGTTGAACTAGTGGGGCTGGCTTTTCTTACCACACAGTACAAGCCATTGTCACTTCAGATTTTCTTCAGAAATGTATAATTTCAGTACGTAGACCTAGAATGAATGTTTTAAATGTGTGGCCATCTACCATGAGCAAAGGTGAACGTACATATATATATTTTCCCAAGCATTGTGCAACAGGGGATGCGATTCTTATCAGGCATGCAGAACATGGCATTATACTGGCAGCATGGTGAGAATCAGAAGGAGAATCACTAGCAGAATAATGGATGAGAGTGGAGGAACAGGCAGTAGTTAGTGTTGAAATGATGCCAACAACAGCTGCAAAAATCCATTCTGCCTCACTCAAATCTTGCTTTCTGTTGTCAATACAAATGACTCATAACAAATAGTAGCTGTGTTGTACGTGTGCGTCATTTTGGAGGACTGTCATGGTTTATGTGGAGTCTGTGGAAGACGGCTGGAGTTGTGAACCTGAAAGTCAGAATTGGATAATATGTTTGGTGGTGTGGTTTATTTGTTTTCTACTGTAATGTAAAGCTTTCTTGACTGGTATATTATACAGGTGACGTGGGGAACTACTACTATGGACAGGGCCATCCCATGAAACCCCACAGGATCCGCATGACACACAACCTCCTCCTCAACTATGGACTCTACAGGAAAATGGAGATCTATGTAAGTCAAGCCTCCCCATCAAATAATAACACTTGCATTTGACTAGAATATGCATACTCAAAAAAATTCCCATAAATCAATTTATGCTATGAGAAATTCTTTTTTTCAATTTCCTTTTTTTGACATCAATTATTCTCTGCTGTAACTGATTCACATACAAAGGTGTTTCTGTAACTACTATAGGCACCTAAGCAGGGTCTGAATACAGTTGACACCCCTATGAACATATTTAGTGACACGTTTTCATGTCTCTACTCTTCCAAATCCACAAAAGTGAAAGCAGCTATTGCAGCTACTTTAAAAAAAAAACTAAAAAACTTTGTCATACACACCTCCTTATCTTGGTCCTTTTTTAAATTCACACACTGGATCAATACCCAATCATGTGTGTGGTGAACAATCCTGCGGTTATACTGATTGGAACTGGATTGAAACTACGTCCACTCTCTTATTTTAATTATGAAATATAACAGTCATTATGGTGACATAGTATCCCACACTTCCCTCATAAACCGTAAATATTTAGATTCAGAGTATTCGGTCTGTTTTTATTTATTCGTTAACTCGTTACCTGAATAAGTTGACTACTTGGTAGTCCAAGTGTAACCAGGAGCCTCTTTAAAAAAGAAAGTTGAACAAACTCAAAAGTCAAGAATCAAAAACTAACTCGGTCCACAAAACTCAAGTTTTCGATTTCAGGAAAGGTTTTGTTTCCATCAATTCTGAGACGGTTTACAGTTACCGCAACTATAGAAAGTCACCTCGATTCTCTCAGTTCTGCATAATTAACTTTCTACAATTATGGAATAAAGTATGTTCAGTTCAAAAACTGACATTTGCAAGTAAATAACAGCTTATATGACTAACAAGCCAAAGTATCTTGTGTAAAGTTTGAATATACATGATATTTGTGATGCACAAAAGGGTGCGATCAACGCGCTTTAAAAAGCATTGTGGTGTCACGAGTACAAGTCTGATTTGAGTGCATTAAATCTGCTTGGATTAGAGCTACTACAATTAGTCAACGTAATCAACTGTTAAAATTTGTCAGTGCCAATTGTTTTTGGGCTGCACGCGCATTTACACATTTTTGAGTTGCATTCAAAATAATATTGAATACAAATTAAATGCAATAATTTTTTTTGTGGGAGGGGAATTAGTCGTTTGAGGCAGCACTAGCTCGTATCACTTTACTTGTCTGACACAATCGTTTTTCTGATTTAAACTGAACTCGTTTCAACTTCGTGACGGGGAGGAGACTGAAAGTAACCTGTGGTATGTTGAAGTGAAACTGCTCTTGACCAGATTTACTTCAACTACCGTGGTAACTGACTCCAAGTATGATTGTGCAGTTAAGTAAGCTCGCTTTGTGAAATGGAAAACTCAGTTTCCCTGAGTGCAGGTTCAACATACTCAGAGCTTCAACATAACCTGCTTTCTGAAACAGAGCCGAGACCATTTATTTTTGTATTTATTATTGATGACCCAAAACAGTTACTGACTTCTTACTTTCCTGTGTGATTTTCAGAGACCACACAAAGCCAGTGGAGAAGAGATGACAAAATACCATAGTGATGACTACATCAAGTTCCTGAGGTCCATCCGCCCAGACAATATGTCCGAGTACAGCAAACAAATGCAGAGATGTGAGTGTTTTTTCATCTCAGTGACTGACTGCTTCCACATTAATGGAGTTCACTTATATTCAGGTTGTATTGTTTCTTTCTCCCCCTCACAGTTAATGTCGGAGAGGACTGTCCAGTGTTTGATGGCCTGTTTGAGTTTTGCCAGCTCTCAACAGGAGGCTCTGTAGGTAGGTTTTTTTTTCCAGCTGCATTTGACACAATCAAGGTACCCCTTACTCACACATAAGGGATATACATAACATACTGTACAAGTTACTCTTTATCAAACTGTCCCAATATCATCATACCAAACAGATAGTGCTATATTTGTAAAATAAACCGTAAATGACTGGTCATGTACAGAAATTAGTAACTACTCTGTACATCCTATATTTTATGTGTAAATATATATGTATAAAAAAAAAAAATGTAGTGGGAACCACAATAAAAAAAACTTTTTTCACCATGTCTTTATTTATTTGATAAAAATGAAGCCAAAAAGCAAGAACATAAGTAGTAAGTGGCCCCTTACAGCTTCCATGTGATTTAAGAGGGCATATTGCTGCCATGTGCTGCCGATCATCAGCCCTTGATAAATTGATCATCACCAGGGGAGCAGACACATATATACAGACAAATTGGCAGTTTGCAGGCTGGAGCATTCAGGTGTGTAATCAATCTGCCAGGAAGGAAAGACACAGTCAGTGGTCTTAGAGAAGTAATTGTTGCTGCACATGAACCTGGGAAGGGTTTAAAAATAATTTTTAAACAGCTCGGCGTCCAGTGTTCTACAATGAGAAAGATTATCTGTAATTGTTATTTGCTGTGTATGTTTGTTTGCAAACTCCAGCTGGAGCAGTGAAGCTGAACAAGCAGCAGACAGACATCGCCGTCAACTGGGCTGGAGGACTCCATCATGCTAAGAAATCTGAGGCCTCTGGTTTCTGCTACGTCAACGACATTGTCCTCGCCATCCTGGAACTGCTTAAGTAAGCACTACTGATTTCTACGTAATCATTTAGCTTTCTTATCAATCAGGCTTTGGTTTTTGTACACCAGTTTACATTTTTAAATTGACAAATAGTGCCCCTTTTTTAAGTCTTGTATCATGTTCCTTTGCAGAGGGGTTTGTTTAGATTTATAACAGCGTTAACGACTTGCTGTGAACGTGGCCAATTACACTTCAGTTGTTTAAGTGGTCGTGTGATTGATGGATATAGATTTGATTTGTTTTTTAGTCGGGGTTAACTGTTGTGAAGTATTTACAGCTGCTTGTAGCTGATATACAAGTTCTGTCACATGTTAATTATTCTGTTTTCACTTTATTTATTGGTGAGAGAAATCTCATCGTGTTCAATTCTGTGCCCTGTCCAGATACCACCAGAGGGTTTTATACATAGACATCGACATCCACCATGGTGATGGGGTGGAGGAAGCTTTCTACACCACTGACAGGGTCATGACAGTCTCTTTCCACAAGTATGGGGAATACTTCCCTGGAACTGGAGACCTGAGAGTAAGTTTCCCTACAAAAGCTTCTGCAGGCTGCAGTCATGTCAGATCATTACATCTCACACTGTATGACTTGGATCTGCTTAATCCTGGGTAAGATGTCAAGATCAAGTACACAGACTAGTGATGCACTGAGTGTTCGGTAACCGAAATTGTTCGGCCGAAAATAGCAAAAAAAAACACTTTCGGTGTTTGGTGGAATAAGTGGGGGAAAAAAACGAACAATTAATAACAGCGTGTGATGACGCAATCAATTAGCGTGAGTGAGGGGCGTGCAGTGTTAAATGCAGCAAACATGTCAGCATGTCAGGTCATTACTTGGTTGTGGGGGAAAAGCAGAGGACAAGAGAAATGATCCAGGCTGAGTTGGATTTGGGAAAACCGCTTGGTGATGGAGACGGTCACGGGACGCACAGCAGAGATCGGGGAGAGAGTGCAGAGAAAAGGGCCCCTACTACCGAAGTGGTGTGCAAACCCTCACTGTCTGATATGTTTGACGAGATCCTCCAAGAAAATAACCCAGATGCCAGGCAGACGACAAGCAAAACCGCTCAACAGTTAGATGGTTATCTGTCAGAAACCCTCTCGCATATGGGAGGGGAGGGGATAAAAAGTGAAAATGAATCACTCTGTAGTCGCTTGTATATGTACCGAAAAGAAGAGAAGTTCCCGGTGATGATTCAGGAGAAGAGACCAACATTGGATGTAGGGCTGGGCGATATGGCTTTTTATTAATATCTCGATATTTTTAGGCCATGTCACGATACACGATATATATCTCAATATTTTGCCTTAGCCTTGAATTAACACTTTGATGCTACAATCACACCAGTATGATGATTCTATATGTCTACATTAAAACATTCTTGTTCATACTGCATTAATATATGCTAATTTTAAACTTTCAAATAAGTCAAATTTACCAAAACTGTATTTATTAAACAGTTACTAAGCAGTGAGTGGCATAAACATAAAAAGTGTCATTTCAAAACAGAAAGTGCACGTTGCATCTTTGACTCCCCCTCGGAAGATCATCTGCTAAGAACATGTTCTGGTTTTACCCAGTTTTACCAGGATGAGCTGCTCTGAGCAGGAGGGGCCTTTAGAGCACCTTTATATTCAGACTAATGTAGGCGTAGGGACTGCAATGTTTCATCCTCTCCTCCTTTACTTTGCATCACTTTCACTTACTTTTAGAAATATGACGTCATATAGTCTTGTTTGATTTGTTTCGATGATAGAGATTGATTTCATGAGGCCACATTTAAGCAACACTAGGTGACGTTTCTCAGCTCTGGAAGAGAAAAGCCTGAATTTTGGTTCCGCGGTAAATCGACGCAGAACCTACGCCGTAGGGTACGCGGCGACGCGCATTTACGCCGTAGGCTCTGCGTTGGTGTAACACGGAACCATAAATCAGCCTAAAGGCTCGGCTGCGCGTGTCGCGCTGAGCGGCTCCTCGGCCCTCCGGAGCCGTGCGAAGAGAAAACATCCCCTCCCGTCTTTACTAAACCGGTTTGCTTTGAAAAGAGGTTGCTACGCGCGACGGTGCAAACAGGCGAGTTTGGGAAAGTTAAAGCGGGGTGGAAGTGACCGGCGGTCCCGGACAGCAGCGCCGACACCAGCAGCTGGTCGGGGGCCAATGATAATGCACACACGACATCACGTGACTGACGTGCGTAACAGGGTGCGCTTGTTTTATGTCTCAGAGAAGGAGAGACGAGACGAGAGAGTGAGAAAAGCCTGTAATTTAATGCCCACAGCTAAAAGCAAATGTATATTCGAATATTCACGATAGTCAATTTGTACATCGCACAGAGTAGAAGCCGAGATACATCGCCTATACTCAATATATCACCCAGCCCTAATTGGATGTCAGTTTTACAAAGACAACGTGTAGTATGACATCACATGCCTCAGGCTGCAGATGTACGAAACCATGTTAGCTTTGCTTTTTAATTGGCTAGTCAGTAGACAGAGTCAAAGTATATCAGGCACGGTCTGAAAATGAAATCCAGCAGTGTTTGGTCACAAGACCAGTGTGACGATGGTCGTGGCGTCGCTCACATTCTAAGACGAGACGAGACGGCTGATTTGGACCTGTAATTTCCACTATTTCTTTCTCGAGGACCATCCTTCGTTTGAGAGGGCCAAGAACCCTGCAGTGTGTAGGAGCCTTAAAATACAATGTTGGAAAATATGTTGACATGAATTAACTAAGGAACATCCCTGCAGGACATCGGAGCAGGGAAGGGCAAGTACTACGCAGTAAACTACCCTCTTAGAGACGGCATCGACGACGAGTCCTACGAAGCCATCTTCAAACCAGTAAGTTTGTTTAGCGTGTCTATAATTAGCTTTTGAAAACTACAAATACTTTAGTCTGCAAACACGTGGTTGTTTCTCTGTGGTAATAAGGTAATGTGAATGTTTGTGTCAGATCATGGCTAAAGTCATGGAGATGTACCAGCCGAGTGCTGTGGTTCTGCAGTGTGGAGCAGATTCTCTCTCTGGAGACCGGCTGGGCTGCTTCAACCTCACCATCAAAGGTGTTGACACTTTTCACATTCCAAAGACTGAGTACTTTCACCAGATCAAGCCCTTAACCTGAGTATGTGTTGCTTCTTGTAGGTCATGCCAAGTGTGTTGAGTACATAAAGAGCTTCAACCTCCCCCTGCTCATGCTGGGTGGGGGGGGCTACACCATTCGTAACGTGGCTCGTTGCTGGACCTTCGAAACTGCCGTTGCCTTGGACTGCTCCATCCCCAACGAGTTACCCTACAACGATTACTTTGAGTACTTTGGGCCTGATTTCAAGCTGCACATCAGTCCCTCCAACATGACGAACCAAAACACCAACGAGTACCTGGAGAAAATCAAACAGCGGCTCTTTGAAAATCTCCGTATGCTGCCTCACGCCCCTGGCGTCCAGATGCAGGCCATCCCCGAAGATGCTCCTCACCCGGACAGTGGAGACGAGGAGGAGGAAGACCCCGACAAACGCATCTCCAGTAAGAGACATTTACCAAGAATTTGGTTTGTGTTGGGGGTTTTTTTTGTACCAAAAACAAACAAAATAACTCTTTGTACTACAGTGATCCCTCGTTTTTCGCGGGGGTTACGTTCCAAAAATACCCCGTGATAAGTGAAATCAGCAAAGTAGCAACCTTTTTTTTAATATTATTATTAGGGCTGTCCAAGTTAACGTGTTAACGACGCGTTAACTTAACGTCGACAATTTTTTTAAACGCACAATTTAAAAAAAATAAATAAAAAAAAAGACATCATTTCTGGCGCTCGACGGCACCCGTAGCCTGAGGAAACGTATGGTGGATTGAAAGATGGAGAATTAAAAGGGACTTTTGAACGGTTAGTTCACTTTCAAAAAGATGCAGATGGTTTGCTGGACAAGTCTAAAGTTATTTGCATGTACTGTCGATTTAAAATGAATTACCATCGAAATACGTCAATTCTCAAATACCATTTGCAGCCATTCGCTCCGCCCCTCACCCCTCGTCAAAAGCAGACAACGCTGAGCAGCTTGCAAAAAAGTTAAGACAAGTCAAATCAAACTTTATTTGTTAAGCGCTTTTCTTACAAAATAAAAAATGCAACGCAAAGCGCTTTACATAAAACATAAAAATCTAAATAATGCCCCCCCCGCACACACACACACGCGTACAGACAGGCGCACGCACACTGCGATTCGCACGAGTATTTGGCTGAGCACTGAGGATCAGGTGAAGGAATGTTACATTCAGGTCAAAAGCTTTTTTTTGTGGAAAGTTGAATAAATATTGGCATAAATGAGCATATTTGCCCTTTCTCATGTTGTTAACAGTATTAAAAACATTAAAAAAAACATACCTTGAGGTAATTTAGAACAGCACAAAATGTGTGAATAAATTTGCAATTAATATGCAATTAATCGCGATTAATCGCATAGTTAATTACAGAAATCATGGACTAATTAAGATTAAAAAATGTAATCGTTGGCCAGCACTAATTATTATACAAGGCTTCAAATTGCGTAGATCAGCCCCGCCCCACCGCGACCCGAGTAATTGGATTTGAATGGGAGGAAATGAAAAATGATTATGAAAAAAATACAACAAGTGCAGTAGGATAAATTGTGGCTGGCGCGTATTTCACTGCTCTTCTGATGCTGCTGCATCCTGACTCGCTCTGTAGCGTCTTTTTCTTCTAATGCCCGCGGTGCAGGTGTTTTTTCCAGAAAAGAACATAGTTATGGGTCGTTGTTGTCGCTTTTTTTTCTTCTGGGCAAAAAGATTCTTATAAACCGACATGCTACCATTGGTTATTATATTTGAGAACTGTAATGACCAATTCATCAAACTTCTTGAGCTGCTGCTGAAGCTCATTGGTCGTTCTCAGCATTGTTGCTAAGCGACCAACGTTATTGACACAGGAAGTGAAGAAGCCAATCAGAATGCAGAACACGATGCAAATCCGTGAAGCAGCGAGACGTGAAAGGTGAACCGCGTTATAGCGAGGGATTACCAGTCAAACCCTTGATGTTTATGAGCTCTGTATTCTGTTTCAGTTCGGGCCCACGACAAGAGGATAGCCTGTGAGGAAGAGTTTTCCGACTCGGAGGACGAGGCCGAGGGACAGGGAGGAGGTCGCAGGAATGCCGCCAACCACAAAAAGACTAAACGAGTAAAGAAGGAGGAAGAGAAGGAAGTAGAGGAAAATAAAGGTGTGTACAATCACATTTATAGGAAGTATTCTTCTGAATATTTCTTACTGATGATAGCTTCTGTTTTCCCTCTAGAAGTGAAAGAGGAAGAGAAGGAAGAAGAAAAGATGGACACATCTGGGTAAGAAAAGTCTTGATGCATGAGACTTAATTATATGGGGATAGTAGTAGTTTCATACAACACATTGGGAAAGTAAAACTAGTTGCACTGAGGTTCCAAGTGAAGATATTGATTCAATGTAAAGTTTATATACAGAAGACAGAATGTAGTTTGGGAGGTGTTTTTTAATCTTTTTTTTTTTTTACAAAACTGTTTGTATTTCAGACCAAAAGAGGAGGGGAAGACGACTTGAAGTGTGGCACAAAGACGTGGCGTCACTGATGGATTCGTCTTCAAGCCCCACGGATTACTGTTTCACTGCAGCGATAGGGCCTTTTTGTATTCCTCTTATTATTTTTGTTCTTCCAGGCAAACCTGGTTCACACCACATTTCATCAGAGAGGGGTTTGATAACCGGTTAAGCATTATGGAAACGACACCCTGCCTGTTGTTACTGTGAATCCCACCTTTCTGGCTCATCATGCAGCTTAAAAATGTCACAAATTTCTGATGGATTGTGTGAACCAGGTCTGTAAAATGAAAACCTCCCGGAGCTTATTCTTCCCAGTTTGTGGGGCTCCAAAGACGTAGTTTACCAGTGCTCACGTGCAACAAGGCTCTTTAGTTTGATAACATCTATTTATGATGCTGTTAGAATAACCAGCTTTAGGCAAGTGATTTTGGCTTGCTGTTTGTCAGTGAATGCATGTTGAGAATGACCTCACCTGTAACATGTACCTTTTCCTAGCTTTCCTGACAGCATCCGGTCTCTAAGTTATTTAAAATCACAAATACAGTCGGTCCCTTTAGTCCACTCTTTATAAATATCTCATGGTTTTTATTTTCTTCTTGCATTGTTTGCATGTGGATGTGTGAACCTCTGCAGAGGCTGATGTTTGTGAGTGAGCGACTTATTTTTATATTTTGTATCATGCAACATGATGGAGGTCGGCCAGTAAGAGGCTCCTCCACGTGGTTGTCTGGAATTGTATCCTTGTGAAATGTGCATTGTCATAACTTTGTTATAAAAAAAAAATAAAGAAAACTGATGCACTTTTTGCCCAAGTATTAAGAGTACAAACACTTGTTAAATTTAGGATCAATGCTTGGCCCATCACAGGTCACAAGCAGTTAGTCAATTAATCCGACCCTATATATTTTTGGACTGAGAACTCAAGACCCTGCTGAGGTTTGAACCATGTCATGGCTGTGAAGCAACAGTGCCGTCTCAGCTTCTAAAAGTCAACAGGATAGGGAATCAAAAGATTTACAAAAACACTTTAGTTGGTAGTAAAATTACTTGCAATACCAACTGCAGCAGTTACTACAGAGTATTAGGGCCATGCAGGAGAAATATTTGGGGAAGATTTTTTCTTACTGTGCACTTCGAGAAGTAAAAATGAATGTTGAAATTAATTTCAAGAATAAAGTAGAAATTTTGTGAATAAACATTTCAACTTTATTCACAAAATTTTGACTCAAAATTGTACTTTGACTTTTCTCGAAGGGCATAATGATAAAAAAAACATGTTTCTCCTGCCTGGCCCTAAAACTCTTTTGTAAGTTTCTCATTGGTCAACTTGTACATTTTAAAGAACATTAGACTGCAATTTCAAAGCAAAAAAACTCAAATCTGGTTGCAGCAGGTCCAATGTTGGTAGAAAAGAGACAAGAACTTCAAAAGGTGTTACAAACGATCTTCTCTCAATCTCTTTATTTTGAAGTAATCCAAAGAGTACAAACTAAATGCAACCACTGCTGGGAAATGTTTATTTCTGACAGATCAGTTCAGGAGAGGAGGAGCTGAATCCCCTCGGGAGACTGAGAATGCTGCGGCGTTGAGGGAGGTTGAGTCTGTTTACGCCTCCAGTTCGAAGTCAAAGTACTGAGGGTCAAAGTAATGAATCCTTACATATCCATCTTCTCCTCCGCTGCTGTAACTGTAGAGAACAACAAGAAGAGGAAAGTTAACAGCAACTCGTGAGGCAGTTTCAACAAGACTTTGTACATTTACGTACCTCTTGCCATCCGGATGGAAAGCCACACAATTGATGGGGCCGAAATGACCTTTGACTCTGCCAAACTCCTCTTCATAGGCGGCGTGAAAGAACCTAAGAACAGCAGAGGAAGAGGATTACCGGGACCAGCCTGCCTTTGCACGGATGATTCCTTATGTGTGTTTCAGTATTTGAAGCTTCACTGCAGCGTTTAAACTCACCTGGCCTCAAACTTGCCAATCCTGGTGGAAGTAGTCGTGACCTCCATGGCTTCCTGACCACCTCCCATCACCACCTGAAAGGTTTACAACAGGAACGTCAGACTACTTCATCCAGGGACACCTTAGCATTTTGGTTCAAATGTGATTTAAACGTAGCTACTTTTTAAATTATATTTTTAAATCATACTTTTCAATGCATTTACCTATCAATAAAAGACAAATTCACGACTTTCCGCGTAGGGTGAGACAAATCTAGGAACGACTGGATGTGGCGTTTCAGCGGCTAAAGAAAACGTCTCAAACATTTGTATTGTATTTGTAGGTTTCCCACCAGTTCCTTGATTGTAGCACATGCTTAATTACTATTGTCTTTTTCTGGTGGTTATGAAAGAAGGGCCCGACACGGGAGTGTCCTGTGGTTTGATACTGGGCCGACAAGAACCGACGATTGACTTCTTACGTGATCCATGATGGGGGAGATGGCAGCGGAGTTGACCGGTCTCTCTGTCTTGAAAGTCTTGATGTGATCCAGAGTACTGCAGTCAAACAGCTACCAGGACATAAAGACAATACATATATTAGTGTGCAATCAAGTCTGTTTGGTTTGTTCTGATCCAAATCACTTGACAAGTTTGTAAACTTGTTTTACTTTTCATTCAGAAAAACCTAGATGTGTCACTTCAAACCAGGTAAAACGGCCCAGACGTGTGCGCAACGGACACAAACCCTGTGTTATGGAAAATACCAGTGTACCTATTTAATGACGTGGTGACGCCAAATGGATTGGCTGGTTGGTTAGGAATGTTTTGATGCGCTGAAATCTCTGAAGGCTCCACTAAGACAGTGCAGGAGATGCCGTGTATCAATGAGATTAGCTGAGCATTAATCCTGCAGACACTTAACTCTTCCCAAAACCTAATGCCCCAAATTCATGTCTGGGCTCCGTCTGCCTTCTGTATATGGAGGACCAGAGCAGAATTAGCCAGATTATTCAGGTTAACACAACCTCTTTTTACAGATTGGTCATTGGAAGTCTCGTCTGCCTCTTGTTGTCTACTATCAGCAACAACCAGACAAAACAACTTTGGACTTCCACCCTGTTTGCATCTCACAACAACAGTACATCACCTTAGGACACCATGTCACTCATCAACACCCCCCCCATCAAAAAAAAAATACAACCAACAGCGTAGGAGAGCTACACGGGACATGAGGGCAGGGGTGACTCAGGTCGAGTCACGAGTATTTACAAAAACGGATATTTCCCCCTCTATGTTTTTCAAAAATACCATAATTTACACAGACCCGGATAAATACACTGTTAAGGTGCTATGAGCAGCCACACCTACAGACGGCAGTGTAACGAGAAGCATAAAGTCATGCTAGCCGATCAGAATCCTGGGAAAAAACAAACGACACGAGTGATTACAGTAGCCAAACAAATTGTAAACACAGGTCGCACAGATGACGCTGGTGACGTTTCTGTCGCATAATGTGACGTTCTGAAGCCTAAATGTCCGTTTCCCTCTGTTTACAAGCAAACGTGAAGACAGAGTTTTTGCAAATCTCCACTTTGGCCGGGGTTTTCAGAAATGAAAGTTTTTGGTGACGTTGAGCTTCGTTTTCGTGTAAATGAACGGCCAAAATGCATGAAAACACCACCGTTTTTGCTACGTTTAAACGGGGCCTGAGAGACTCGAAACCAATAACTGAAGAGAAAACAAGAGAGCAAACACGAGTAACTCTGAGACAGAGTTCCAAAAGCGACTTGCCCCCCAAACCTCCTAGAGAACCTCTAAGCTGCTCTGAGGGCGAGGAGCGGCTCACGCTTACTTTGGCGCTGTTATCCTTGGAGGCAGTGATGAACATCGTAAGGTCCACTGATGACTGGATGTCGTTGATCTGCTTGGTGTGCTCCTTGCACTTCTTCAGGACCTCTCCCGACTGTGAAAGTTAGTTTCAATTCAATCTTTTCATTTACCAAAAGAGTGTTTGACAACTAAATATTTTCTTTATCAGATGTTAATCTGAACTTGCTCCCACGTATTTCCTTGTGTGTATCAAACCTTGGCGCTGAACTGGTTGATCTCTCCGTTCTCGTGGCCGGCGATGACGAACTCTCCCAGTGGCCCCCACACGGCACTGGTGATCTTGGGGTCGGTGGAGGGCACGGAGAGGTAGGGCTGGTTGTCCTCTGCAGAGACAGATTCTCTGTTAACACTCTGACAGGCTGCTGTTCAGCAGCATGTTCAGCATCGAGGACATGTTGAGATTTCAGTTGGAACTGTGTTAACATTTCTAGGAAACACTGAGCACATGTACAAAGACGGGAAAGTAAAACAAACTGGATACCAGCACTTTTAATTGCAGCTATATTCTTAGCTGTTTAATTTGCTGCTATACTTCTCTTGCACATTGTATTCTTTTTCTTTTATCTCCCTTTTTTGGGGGGTCATTTTCTGGTTATTATTTGTTGTATTGATCCACTGCCGTCCCTAGGTTGAGACATGTTAATGTGTATTGTTCTACGTTGTATTGTTGTGGCCATGGTGGCAATGAACTTTAAGATTATTAAAGTTGAATTCTATCCTATCAAAAAAATGATGTCTTTGCCATCAGGAGGATAAAAACTATCTATTGATGTAAAAACTGTATTGTTAAGTATTTTCAGGAAGCTAAATAACCTAATTTATATAACTGCTGAGCCTCAACGATGAATACAGGGTGGGTGTATGGTCCTGCGAATACCTACACTACATGTCCGCTATTTGTATGGTAAAAATGTAATTGGTTGACAGCCCTACTTCTCTCTGTTTTCAAGTCTTGATTATTCTAGAGATGTTTATAGATAACTAAATTAATTACTAGATTAATCAGAAAAATAATGTTTTTTCATTTTCTGTTTACCTTAAAAAGATGTTTTTGAAAATGCAATAGTACAGGGCCAGAAAATCGTTTTAACACAAAAGTATGTCCAATTAAACATCCCACGTTTTAGAGCAGTTTTTAATAAATATATTTACAGCCTGGTTAAAAATAAAAAAAACACTTTGGTTTTGTGTGATTTCAGATCCACGAAACGAGGTTGCTCAGCTGAATTTATATATAGCGATTTTATTTCCTGCTGACGTGGGTAAGCTGATGGAGCTGGCAGCCGCAGTAAATGCTGGTTCACATACGGTGGGCATGTTCCCGGCAGCGTTGACGGCTACATGGCAGCACGCCCTACAAGGAGAACGTTTTTTTTGTTTGTATTTTTTTTTTTAGTATTTTACAGTCTGTGGAATAAAAGAAACTTGAAAATATCAAAAACACAACCTCACTTTGTATTTTATACTTCATTACTGTTGCATCGCTTTCTGTTTGTCCAAACTACAGGTTGGACCGAGGGTCGTATTTCCTAAAACACGAATGCAAAAATCTCACGTAAAACAAACAAGTGGCTTTAAACACAATTTGTGTCGACACATTAACTTCAACAGCCTTAACGCGAAGCGTTGCCTTTTATGAGTAATGTAGAAGTATCTCGAGCGTTTTAGAACGGCCAGGATTTGCTCAAAGGTACCGACATGACGACTGTACACATCAGAGCAAAGTCAGTTCGATGGTACAAAAACAATTTAGAAAAACCGAGGCACTCAAGAAGTTAGAAAAATATAAAAGGCCTTTATTAAATCATGGCTTAGAAAAAGTTAAAATGCCTAGAAAAAGTTAAAATGCCAACATGTTCGATGGTATTTTAAATTGAGCTCATAAGAACAATTCTCACATGTAAATGTAGACAGAGGCGCTGGTCGAACACGAGACAGCCAACAGCAACCAAAGTGACTAAACTAAAAAGACGAAGCGCACATAAACTGAGACAGCAAGAAGAGACACAGCTTCGCTCTACAGTTTACGGGACGTAATCAGACCCAATACGACGGTTGGTGGATCTTTTTGGTTTAAAATAAAACTTCTTAAAACCTACTCCCACGTATGCCTTCTTCAAAAATGCCTTGACTGGAAACCTTTTATTTCTTAACCTCCTACGTTAACTGGGAACATGCAACAAAAACATTTAAAAAGGTTAAATATTATCGTTTCATTTTAAATGACTGTTTGTATTGAGACTGAGTGCTAATAAAACATTGACACCCCTGCAGACATAAAAGATCGTCAGGTCATAATGGACAAACGATATGAACAGGGAAAAGAAAAAACCCTCAGAAAAAGAAAATGAAACCATCCCTTATTTGGCAAGAACAGCCATTGTCTTAAATCCGCATCTATGCCACATACATAGTAAGACTCCATCATCATGTTTTCCTGCAACGTAGCCGGACAGCAGAAAGCTTTTACTCGTGCTTCAGGATGTCTGCTGTCAAACAGCAGGATTTACAGCATAAAATGATGACTGCTTGCATTGTCATCTTGCTTACGCTCAAAAAGGCGGAAGGACCAAGTTGGAATGAAAAGAGCAAAATATATATATATATATATATATATATATATATATATATAAAGCTTAATCTGCCATTACTGTTAAAAAATGAGTGTGTGCTTGTGGTTTGTACCCATCTGCTGTGGATCCCTGAGGTCAAAGAAGTTCAGGTAGCACTGGTAACCCATCTGCTTGTCTGTGGAGAACATGATGATGTTGCCGCTGAAGTCGAAGCCGCATGTCCTGACGGCAGAATTGGTGTTGAGCAGGGCCAGCTGTTTACCTGGAGAGCAGATACATGGTGAGTTTAAACAGTAAGTGTTCATGACAAGGAATAAGAGTATAAACACAGTGACATAGTTTATAACTATTACCCTTAGACTGTTATTCATTATTTGGCATTGTTAAACAGCTGACTACAGTGCAGAACTATTCAAACAGAAACAATGCATACTGATTCGATCAAATTTGTTACTATTAAACTGTTGTATTTTGTCAGAATCAAGGACAACAAAATGATATCCACATTATTAATCAGAAGCCCCACCCACGTCACTCCACCCCGAATCTCCTATTCAGGCATCAGTATCAGAAAGGGTGCAAGCCTTTAGTATAGGCTTTTATACCTACCCGTCTCACAGTCCCAGAGTCGACAGCTGTTGTCAGCTGATCCTGTTAATACGTTCTTAGTGTCCCCTGAGAGAAGCGGAGTTAAGAAAACAACCTTTCCTATCTTCAGGAAACACATCAACAAACACTGTATAACAAGACCATGCACAAAAGTTAGTGTTGTCACTTTCAAGCCTCCTTTGGGTAAAAACATAATGATCATTGTGGATCTTCTCAGTATTTAAAAATTAAATTTCATAATACAACCTGGAAATTTCAGTAACAAATAAGTTATGTAATTGTGCCAACTTTTCCCCCCCAAACTATAAACCCTGTAACCCCCCAAAAAAGGGAAAAGGTTTCAATAAGTTACGCTCCTGCCAGGTGCTGCTGGTCACCAGCAGATGTGCAAACATCCATAAAAACAGATGTTCTGGTAGTTTCCTGCTCTGGAGCATTCAGGTGCATGTTAGCACAATACCAAGAAGGAAAAACAATCATTGCACTTTCAGAAACAAATGCTGTTGTTAATCAATCTAGAATGGGGCATCAAACCATTTGCAACGTCCTAGCGTCAGAAAGATAGCTCCCAAGTGGAAAGTAAAATTGTAAATCACAGAGAAACTGGGAAAATTTGATTGATCTTATAATCTAAAGGCTTTGGTTAACATGTTAAAATTCATGACAGCACAATCAGAAGAAGACCAATCAAGTGCAACTTGTTTGGAAGGGTTGCCAAGCAAATGAACATGTTAGTATGATTGAAGTTTAGAAAACTGCATCAATGTCCTCTGTACAGCTGATACCCAAGTGAAGATGTTTGGCAAAAACCACACACAGCATTTCACCAGAAACACCCCATACTCTCGATCAAGTTGTCCATATGCATACAATTTTACTGAGGGAGGATACAGTCGCAATCAATACACCATACAGCTCCCGTGTGTCCATTGTAGGTGCCAAGCCTCTCCCCGTTGACAGAGTACCACGCGTTGACTACCTACAGGAGGACATCACAAAACAAGATGAACTTCCAAGCAAATCCACAGGTTGAAGGACTTAATACACTCTACCAACTCACAGTGTCTTTGGCCACAGAGAAGATCAGGTCTCCTTCTCTGTTGTACTTGATTTGAGTGATGGACCTCTCGTGGCCCTGGAGCAGGATGGGTTTCTGCGAACAACAACACAGCGGGTCAGTACGGAAACTTCAACGTCCATGTTTTTATATATATAATATATATATATATATATATATATATATATATTCATTTTTTTTCCCACAAAATGCAATAAGTACATCTGCACTCTCTGCTAACAACCGACTAATTTATCTCAACACAAGACAACAATGGTCATGTTTAGGGTTGCCAACTCCGTGAAAAAAATAAAGGACCCCTCATCTGCAGGGCCGGCCGACCCGATTGTCTTCACCTTTCCTGGCGTGGTGAATTTTTTTAGCCCCTTTTTTTGTGAGTGAAACGATTTTTTAACTATTTGACTCGAACCTGAATTGAATTAGATGCATATGCACATGCAAATTTCCCCTCTGTGGGACTATTAAAGGATTATCTTATCTTATATTTTTGAATCCCATGAACACATGGAAAACAAAACTTTTTTTTATTATCCAGCAACTCACTTTAATACAAAATAACAAAATCTGAATCAGAATCATCTTTATTGGCCAGGTTCGAACATTGTCCAACAAGGAATTTGACTCCGGTAATTTTGCTCTTTAGGCAGTAAATTAACAAAAATAAACAAATGTGGTATTTGTTGACATATATACACAATAAACATTTAAGGTGCAGCAGTTTGAGGTAGAGGAAGAAAGACGGCTCTGAATAAAATAACCTATATACAATTATACAAAACAAGTTATACAAAAAATTGAAATGAACTGAATAAAACAAGTATCTTTCTTAAACAGAAACCTGTCCTGCTTAACTTAAAATTGTAGAAATTAATATAAAAGAATAGAAAGAAAGCAGAACATCAATTCTGTAATAGTGCACAGTCTGTAGAAAACTTGTAAATATATTTGTGCCTCAAAGGCTATGACTGTAGGCTACAGTTGTAGTAAAACAGAAAAAAATAACTTATGAACTCAACAGCTCAATGCCATTTTATGACTATTTTTTGACTCTCACAGTAATACTGGACACGTACTTTAGTTTATAAATACGGGACGGTTTGCAACCCTAATCTCGACACAAGACAACAATGGTCATGTTGTACCAGCTGCCATCACATCTCCATCACATTTCCATCACATCTCCATCACATTGCTGCGTCATGAACCTCTAACTGTCGAACATGCACGACAACACTTGTTTGATAAGTGTCCAATGTGTGATTAAAGGTATGACAACACATGCTGGAGAGCAGCTCGGAGGAGACAGGGCAGAACCAGATCCGTGATAACGGTAGCTATTCTGGAAGCTAAGCTAAGGCTAGCCCAAGTACAAGTAACCATTACAATTAGAACATGGCCATCAGTCGGGCTGGAGCAAAACTCGTTTGAAACATTTCCCGTGGTAAAATACTAACCATGTTTGTCCCCTGCGCGCTACCAGCCGGCCCAGTATGTGTGCTGCGCCTCGCGTAAAGACGGAAAAGTCTACACTCGTGTTTCAGGCGCTGCTGCGGCGGCAGAAAGGAAGTGGAGCAGTTCCGGGGTCACGTGGTGACACACGTCACTTCCGGCGCTTCGCCCTGCCTGGGCCCACCATGGCGCAGTTACATACGATACTACCAAGATTGGCGATTAACGAGTGTAACTTGAATGCAGGGGTGCAGATCCGATGTCAGGATAGGGGGGGACACCAACTTGATTTTAATTTTAAATTTTTTGCCAATATGCAACTAATACCATGCCATAAATTGATAAAGGCTCGCCAAAAAATACTGCACAGGGAATCATTTATTGTGCTTACCTTTCTTGTTTATTTGTCCTAAACAGCCAACAGTGTGTGTCACTGCTTACTTAACTGTCATATTCGTAAATCATAATTTTAAGAGGTTTTGGGCATGTAGTGTCTACTCATCTCAAATTCTTCTCACCGTCTTCCTTTTGTCCTATGGGACTACTTTATGCACGATCAATTGATATATGGATGAAATATGGAGACCTAAACAAGTTGTTTAAACTAACTGACCATGTTTTAACACAGTAATGGTGGTAAATAGTTCTAAAAAAAAGGACCCATTGCTAAGAGCACAATAAACACAGCACAAGTTGACCCAGCATCAAATTTATTTACATGTCCATGTTCGTTTTCATTGTCATTTCCCAGGACTCCCTGGAAGAAGAGATCCTGTATCTTAATAGGCTAACCCTTCTTGTCTGTATAAATCAAATCAAATCAAATCAAATCAAACTTTATTTTTAAAGCACCTTTCATACAAAAAAAATGTAACACAAAGTGCTTTTCATAAAACATAAACATAAAATGTATTAGTGCCCCCCTCCCCCTCCCCGCACACACACAGATAGACACAAGCAGACACATGGTGCAGACATGGCTAGGCACAGAGGATCCAGGTGAGGAAACGGTAACAGGGAGCCGTCCACGCCAGGAGGTCCCATAGCCCGCAGCTAGAAGGGGGGGGGGGGGGGCCCACAGAGACCATCCCGGCCCGGACGGATAGAGGAGTCCGCACCACAGCGGTGAAGCCGTGGTGCAGAGCTCCACCACCATCCAGGCCAGAACCACCCCCAGGACGACCCCCTGCAGGCCAGAGTCACTCCCAGCATGGAGGCTCCCCATGAGGAAACACTGGAGATAAAAGCTACAAGAAAACAGGATAAAATACACTAATAGAGTTTAAAAAGTATAACATAACGTAAAATCCTAAAAGTATGTCTAAAAAGCAAGACATTAAAAACTAAAGGACTAAGACAGTAAAATGTATAAAATAGACCATAAATAACGACTAAAATATTTAGATAAAACATTAAGATAAAACAATGAGAATAAATTATGATAATAAAAAGGATAAACTAACTATAAAACAGAGTAGTAAGATCCAATAAAAATAAGGGTGAGCATAAAAAATGTAAAAGAGTTAAATGAGTCAGTTAAAAGCCTGATTAAAGAGATGGGTCTTGAGCCTCTTTTTAAAAACATCAACAGTCTCTGCGGCCCTGAGGTTCTCCGGGAGGCTGTTCCACAATCGGGGACCATAAAAACTGAATGCCGCCTCCCCGTGTGTCCTAGTTCTAACTTTTGGTATGGTTAAAAGGCCAGCACCGGAGGACCTCAGGGTCCGTGAGGGTTGATAGGGTAAAAGTAGTGCAGACAAATAAGAAGGCCCAAGACCATTAAGACACTTAAAAACTAGTAAAAGAACCTTAAAATCAACCCTGAAGCGCACAGGGAGCCAATGCAGCGATTTTAAAACAGGTGTAATGTGCTCCCGCCCTCTGGTCCTCGTCAGCACGCGTGCGGCTGAGTTCTGTAGTAATTGTAGATTGTACATGTTCTTTTTGGGAAGACCAGAGAGCAGGGCGTTACAATAATCTAAACGACATGAGATAAAAGCATGCATTAGCACCTCCGTGCTGGCCTGAGAGAGAAACGGGCGGACTCTGGCTATGTTCTTAAGATGGTAAAAACCGATCTTTGTTATGTTTTTAATATGTGGAATAAAAGTGAGCTCAGAGTCAAAAATCACGCCCAGATTTTTAACTGATTTTGAGGGTTTAAAATCCTGTAACTTTGGTAAAAGTTTCTCTCTCTGGCCTTCAGGACCGATGAGTAAAATCTCTGTTTTGCCCTGGTTGAGCTGTAGGAAGTTTGCTGCCATCCATGACTTGATGTCTAAAATACAGTTAAAAAGGGCATCAATTGGCCCAGTGTCATCAGGAGACACGGCGATGTACAGTTGCGTATCGTCAGCATAGCTGTGGAAGCTGATGCCGTGTCTCCTGATGACGTCCCCAAGGGGCAGCATGTACAGATTAAAAAGAGTTGGACCTAAAATTGACCCTTGGGGAACCCCACACCTTATCTTATAGATTCCTGAGGAACATGTATCCATACTTACGAAGAAACTACGATCAGTGAGGTAGGACGTGAACCATTTAAGAACAGTACCAGAGAGGCCGACCAGGTGCTTCAGTCTGTTTAATAAAATGTGATGGTCTACTGTATCGAAGGCGGCGGTTAGATCCAGCAGAACCAAGACTGTGAGTTTTTGGTTATCTAAATTGCACCTGATGTCATTTAAAATCTTTAAAAGTGCTGTCTCTGTACTGTGGTTCATCCTAAAACCGGACTGATGAGCCTCTAAAATGTGTGTTGAGTTTAAAAATTCATTCACTTGATTAAAAACAAGTTTTTCTAAAATTTTACTTAAAAACGGTAAGTTGGATACAGGCCGGTAGTTATTTAAAACATTGGGGTCCAACCCACTCTTCTTCAGAAGGGGCTTCACCACCGCCGTTTTAAAGGCGGCGGGGAAGACACCCGTCTGAAGAGAACAGTTGACCAAATACAAAAGCTGTTCCTCAAAGAATCCATAGAGTGTTTTAAAAAACGGTGTGGGAATGGGGTCTAAAAGGCAGGTTGTGGGCTTTACCTTGGAGAAAACTCTACAAAGTGTCCCCGCATCAACCAAGGCAAAACTCTCCAGTGTTTCCTCAGGTAAAAGCACTGATCCAGGTGTGTTAAGAGTTAAAATCTGTTGAGATAAAAGACTGGATCTAATGTCATCAATTTTACCCCTGAAGTGGTCTGCAAAATCCTCACAGTAATGGTCTGTTGCTGTTTTATGGGATCTGTCAGGGTTTCCATTTGTTAAAAAATCTATTGTGGAGAATAAGAATTTGGAATTGTTTTTGTTATTTAAAATTAAGTTTTTGAAATGTGAAGTTCTTGCTTTTTTAATAGTATTATTGTAGTTTTTAAGGAGTTGGCATAAAATTTCATAGTGTATGGTTAATTTTGATTTCCTCCATCTCCTTTCAGCACTCCTGCAGTTTCTTTTTAGTTTCTTTATTTCCTCAGTTCTCCATGGGGGTGTAGGTTTTCTGCTAATTCTTTTGGTTAAAATCGGAGCCACTGAGTCCAGCGTTGTTTTGAGTATTTTGTTAAAATTGTCAACGATAAAATCACAGGGTGCTGGTAAAATCTCTGCAGGAGTGTTCTGTAAAATCTGGATAAAATTTGCAGCCACTTCAGGAGTTAGGTTACGTTTCCTCACCGTTCTCACCGGGGCCTCCCGCTGGTTAAAACTGGTGATGTTAAAAAACACGCAGAAATGGTCAGACACAGCCAGGTCCACAACAGAGCACGCACCCAGGGACAGGCCGTAATCTTCTTATCTGTATCTAGACAACTCATGGATTATACAACTTGACAATAAATTCATATTCATTAATTTATATAGTCATTAATTTAGAGAAGAGACAACAAAATCATGAAAATTATCAACAAAATGTACCCATGTTGCCCTTTTTATCATCAATCTGACCAGTAGACACAACAAAATCAGGAAAATTATCAACAAATATTCTACATATTCAACCTTTAAGTCTGAAAATACATTTGTTCAATTTTGAATAATTTAGGGTATTTTTATTGGGGGGGAAAATTAATGTTTTTCAGAAATTGGGGGGGGGGCATGTCCCCCCCGGGATCTGCACCCATGCTTGAATGATAATAAGTGTAATAACAAAGTGATTAATGCTGCCTGGAAACCAATAGTATTTTATGATTATAACGGAGGGTTAAAACCTCAAGAGAATGAGAAAATAACTGCGTCTATGTTGATAAAAACTCATTCTATTAGATTAGATTAGATTATTAGATGGCCCATTTCCACAAAGATTGAGGAAAGTCACTTTAAAATATTGTATAAAGTGTACCCGGTTGCAGAATTCCTTAAAAAAATTCAAGTTCAAAGTTGATCAATGTGCTTTCTGTAATGTAGCAGATGAAACTTTAGAACATATGTTTTTCCTGTGTCCGGTGTCCAGAAACTTCTGGTTAGAATTAAGAAACTGGTTACTACTTAGAGTAGAGGACATACCAGTCTTCGATATCTCTCATATTTTTTTCCTATATAGATAACTTGAAGTCGAATGTATCTGACATAATAAATATAGTTATTCTCATGGGTAAATATCATATTCATTGTAGTAAGTGGAGGAATAGCAAACCCTCTGAGCGGTTTTTAAATGATTTTAAATTATTCTTCTTATTCCTAAGAAAAATAGACTTGAATGGCTAAAAAGATTTGTGAGGATATATCTTGTTTTCTGCTTTTATAATGCCTCAGTCCTTGCTCCTCTTTTTGGTACTTTTGTTTGCCTGATTTTAAATACTGTGATACTTTTATAGTTTGCACTTTATAAAAACCCCTGTTTGTCTTTTATTTCAATATATAGTTAATTGTTTTTTCTATATAGCTCTATCTTTGACAGCATCTTATATTATGTCTACTAAGTATACTATCATCCTTACGAGAAGATGTTTAATTACTGTTCTATGTTGTTTTATTGTGTTCAATAAAGATTTTCATCATATTTGATGAAATTACCACCATTTTTCTGATAATACACAAACTAGGTAATTTGAAAGACAAACCCGCTCCTCTGGCGCCCCCTGCAGCTCGCACTGCAGTTTACAAGTGTCCACCGTCCCCGTTGCAGCTCCGCCAATCACCGCCAGGGGGCGCGCTAAGAGTCATGCACACGCACGATACAAACCTCCACCCTCTCCCCTCACATGTGAACTGAAGCGCCTGGGAGAGTTTTATTAAAAGGGTGGAGAGACAGTTACTACTTACACATGTAAGCAAAGTAAGCCAAAAAGAAAGAAACGGAACATGGTGGAAATAAAACCTGGGCGAATATTGGAGTGGCTTTTCAGCGGTGGAGGGAGCTGCAGGACTTGAACTTTTCAATTGGATACAGAATTAGTATTTCTTCTACCAGATAATTATTTAACTTTTGCTTGCTTTCGTTTTTATTCTTTGTCATTTAGCAGCAGTGTTTACAATAAGGTGTAGTAACGCCTGCACATTGTAAAAGATGAACATTGTCTAAGGAGGTTAGTTTTATTATACTGAGAAGTTGGTTTGCATTTATTTATTCAAAGATTATTTGTACGTTATTTCTAAATGTTGGTATGGTTTCCTCTGGTAAAGTAATCTGATTGTAACATCAAATACAAATGTTATTGTGCAGTTATCAGGCAAGCTCTCTGGTCATGACATCCACTGATGTAAACACTTGACAACACACTCACTAAGTAAATATAAGTGACATTTAGGAGGTCAAAACCCACCATATTTTTTTTAATTCCTCTCTTTAATGAAAAATATGCAACAAATATTTTATAGTGAAACATGCCCTGAGTCATAGTTCAGCCAAGAACTCAAACTTACACAGTTACATCTTTTATTTAACAAGAAACTAAATATACAAGGCCAGATAAAAGTACTGAAAAAGACAAAAAGGAAACGTCTTTGGTTCCTTCTTATGGTCAATGAACTCGGGGTACAATGAATCCGTCCAACTGGACAACGGAAGAGATTAAGTTTCCATTAACATTTCATTCGTCATCATTTGATCAATGCTACGAGTTGGTTAGTAGAGAAGAAATGGATATGTTTGGAAATGACACATCTGAGAAGTCAAGTATTTCACTAAGAAGTTGAATTTCCCCAGTTACCCACTTGGCTCAGTCACTGCACCTTTTAAAAAGCATCTGGGAGATGCAAACGTTTATGTTCAAAGTCAATAAAAGTAGCTCAACAAAAAAAAAAAATGATCCAAACTTAACCTCCACTCCAAAAAACAAAAACATTCGGCTGTGAGAAGCACTGTAAAAAAATAGTCAGCATTTCTATGCAGGAAAGTGTTACAGTGAAGATACATTCTCGGGTAAGTGCTTGTCAGTTCAAACTGCCACAGAAAAAAACCAAGACACAAGCGTTGCATAGAGGTACTTGAACATTCTCTTGTTAAACCCTAATTACAAACTGCTATTCCCAAGATTAGGAGGACACAATCACTACTGGATGTTTAAGACACATCTCACACACACAAATGCACAGAGTTAAATGTTTTTAAGTGGTCATTAAACAAAGTTTTAAACAAATTTAATCAATAAGCCAAAAATAACTGATCTCAACGACATGTCAGAACAAAGGATTGGTCATCAGAGTAAACCCACTCTAAATCATCTAATGTGGAAAAAAAACAAAAATAATTTGAACATTTAATGTGTGCAGGAAAAAAAAAAAAGAACCATCCTTCAATAATTATGTTAAAACTTACTTTACTTATATTTGTTGTTACTAGCTACAGAAACTGAAGAGGCTTTTAGTGACAGAAGCCTTTCCAATACTGGGAATGAGAGTAGCGCACGCACACATACACACACACTAACTTGTGTCATCCCATGTAACTCAGTAAAACCTTATCTAACTTACTTGAATATAAATTATCTTGTGTTTTAAAGGGTTAAATGAATCACTGAACTCTAATTACAGCAGCAAATCAGGTTACTGCAAATATTGTCAAATGCTTAACAATACTAAAACCTTACAATGTGCATGTACATATACTTAGATTGCTGTTTTTTTATGTTTTAAAGTCTGCAGAGGATACTGGGAGACCACAAGTTAACCATTCAGCTAAAAAGTCCCTCAGATATTCCGAACAAATGAACGTGTAACAATCGTATCTTCTTCCAGACCAGTGTGGAACATCAGCTTCTCCCGGCGGAGGAGTAGTGGCTTGTGGGCTGGTGGCTTATATTTTGGTAGGTTGATGCTGGAGGTGGAGGAGGGGAGTGTGAGCAGCTCAGCCTCATTGCTGCGCGGGGACGGGCAGAGGCTTGGCCTCTTCTAGTAGGCCGTCTTTGTCCGGGTGGGGCTCACAGTGGCAGGGGTGGGGACAGGTGGAGCTGTCTGGGCTGGGGCAGGTGCCGGGCTCCAGCCCCGAGTCTGTAGGCGGTGGAGAGGGGGAGTCAGTCCCGGGGTCGGGGGTGGGGGTGGGGGCGACCGCGGAGCCACCGGGTTCCCCGCTCAGGGTCTGGACCTTCTTGTTCAAGTCATTTCGTTCAACTTTCAACGCTCGCCGTAACTTCTCCAGCCTCTGGACTTTACCCTGAAGGGCTTCAAACTCGCAATCCCGCACGGCTTTCTGTAGACACACAAATACAAGGTGTGAAGACTTTGTTTAGATGCTGGCAGTTTAAGTAAAGTCAGTTCAACATTTACAAACCTAACTTAGAGATCACATTGAAGTTTCTCAAGATTATCTCAACTGTTTTTTATCTTACTGAATCAAACACATCAGACTCGGCCTCTGTGCAGAGATGCTGGCAGCACTAGATAACTTCAGGGACTATTTTGAGCCTGATTTTGAGCCTGACTTGTGCCTTGCAGCAGTCATGGGTAGGGATGTCCCGATCATGTTCTTTCAGACTTGACTGAAATCGGACGTTGCATCCCGATTAGGGATCGGATATCTAATTTATTCTCATTATTTTAATCAGTGCATCAAACAGACTATGGAAAAAATGCTAAACAACCAGTGTATCAACAAACAATGGGTCTACATAATTTTGCACGACAACACTGCTAATATGAAGAAAGCTATGGGAGAGGTGGGGGTGCGGAGTGTGGGCCTTGTCACGTAAAGTGAGTTAAATAAAGTTGTTTGTTTGTGGTGGGTCTGTTACAGCGGAGGTAAATGAATAAAACTTAAGTTACAACGGTGACTGAAACCCAAATGATGCGTCTGTGTCGTCTTCCTGAGCTGAGCGTTCAGAAAAACGCCACAGGCTGCGTCACGCATTGTTGCCGACTTTGCGTGCACGAGGGCTTGCTTTCTCAACGCAGCGTGACGGACACCCTGCTACTGCGAGGAAGATCGTGGGTCCTTCAAACACAAACATTTTACTCTTTAAGCCAGAAAAGGACAGTAAGAAGTAAGAGTAAAGTCTAAAGAGCACATTAGTGGCCTTACTTTAGGACACTGTTGCACCTTTATTTGCTTATCTGTGCCTGTAAACTAATAAGTTGAAAAACAAGTCAAATAAAGTCAAATTTATATTTAAATTTGCACTATCATTACTTGATTGTTCAAACTACCTCGAAGAGCTGCTCTGTTTAAATGCTAAATAAGGTGAATACAAATAGTGGACAACCTGGATGTGTTTATTTTTAATTTGTTCATTTTTTTAATTTGTTATGAAAGTATCGGATCAGGACTCAGTATCGGTAGATACTCAGAATCAAATGACGCAGAATCAGAGCCAAAAAAAACTGATCGGGAGATCCCTAGTCATGAGGTCATGGGCTGTTCTGAAGTTGCTGCAACCCGCTACTTTCCCAAATAATCCTAAATTGTGAGGCGTCAATAAGATTAGTGTGCCGTTTCTCAATCAAGTCTACAATGTCCCATGTTTATATAATTTCCCATCTGGGGTTAAAGTATTACTGAACTGAAATTTAAAGTGGCTAAGATTTGAAAATAATCAAATACGTATTAAGTCTTGGTGAAACATTGTGTCCCAAGAAATCTCATTTTTGATCTTGATCTTTGATCAAATGTTTTGCACTTTGGTCAGTGAACATAGCGGAAGGAGTCCGTCTCCTCCAGGGACCAAAGCTGCTTGATTTTTGTCCGTTCTTTGAGCCGTTTTAGCAACACAAGAGCTGACGACCAGAGAGAGCAGCTGCTGCTTTACCTCCTCCGCCATCTCCAGCAGGGCCTTGTTGCTGCTCTCCCACCTTGAGCGATACATCGCCGTCTCCTTCTCCAGCTTTTTGATTTTTTTAGTCATCTGTGATCACAGAGGAGAAAAAAACAAAAACAGTTTGAGCAGGCAATCAAAGCAATGTCCTTCATGTTTCACCCCAACAGAAACACGTCACCTTCTCCATCTCCTGTTTGAATGTAGTGAAGACTTCGTTGCTCTTGGACAAGGTGGTCTGAAACTCTTCAAACTTCTCTGTGTACAGCGACAGCTGAGAAAATAATGCAACAAAGGTTTCAACGTGCAACACAGATACAGTCCAACAAACCAACAATAAACACATTCAGCTGAACGTGGAGAGTAAAATCTTAAGAAACCTGCTGTTTGAGGTGAACTTCCTGCTGCTTCATCAGCTCACACATCCTCTGAGACTCTACGGCTTCCTTTAGCAGCTGCAGAGAGAACAGAAGTGCTTGTTAGATTTGTGCAACAACAGGACAAATGTCTTGGTGCATCTATGATACAGATATTTACAAAGTCTTTCTCTCTCTCGTGCCGCTCCTCCGACTCCTTCAGCAGCTCCTGTGCCTGATGCAGCTTCGCATCCACCAGCTGTTGCTGCAGGTCTTTATGCTTCACCACTTTGTCGATGTGCTAGTGGGGTCCAAAAAAGTCAAGAAAATGAGAACGCACATCTTTTAAGGAGAAAACGGAAGAAAGAAAAGGCTCCCACTCACCTCCTCGCGCAGTTTGTACTGTTCGTAGAGTTTCTTGAGTTTTTCTGCCAGGTCTGCGTTCTCTTGTCGAAGGCTGGCGTTTCTCTCGTTGTGCTGCTCCATCTGAGTCTGGATGTCGTTCAGCGTCACCTGGAAATGAGAAGTCACCTCCTTCCTTTTCTCCTCCTCCAGCCGCGTTCTTTGGATTCCTTCCTCCTGCAGAGACAATTACAGCGTTCAGACACAAATCCACTGGCAAATAGTGGCCGTTTGCAACACAGCAGAAGAAAGAAAATGTGACCGTTCAAACACATCATCAAATACCATTAAAATAACACGAGCCACCATTCAGACTCCTACACCCCAACACTTCTGAGCTCTCCTTGTGAGTTCCATGTGGAACTCATGTAAGGGATAATGCCCGAGCAGGTGTACATTATCAGAAATATATGGACGACGCGGGGACGTGAACCGCCTGACGCGAAGCGGAGGACGGTGTGCCTCTGCGAAGTGTACACCTCGAAGGGCATTATCCCGCTTATACCACAGTCACTTACCAAAAAACATAAATATTAAATAAGTTACTCATGCTTTAATGTGTTTTCAGTTGAAATCATTAGTTTTATAACAAGCCACAGCTGAGCGGACTATTTAACCTCTCGTCTGCAGCCGTTGGAACCTGGTAAGTTACAAAGTTTTTTAACAAGCCATAACTCAGTTTCCTTGGTAACAGGAGATATTCTAGTCCGCTCAGCTCCGCTATTTTCTTTTCTTTCCTCTTCTGCATCCCAGTCATCAAAACGGTTAAATTCACCAAATAAATCAAAAGAAATTACAAAATCACTCATGTCGCCGTCCTGCGGCTCTTCTTCTCTGAATCTCCGTTGCCATGGTTACCACCTGGCAGTTGATCCAGCGCAATGATATTAAAAGTTTTCAGGCAATTTGACCGAACTTGTTTTCTAGTAGTGTAGGTTATAATTGATAACCTCCACCTGCCGGCCAATCAGAATAGAGTATTCACACAGACCGTGGTATAAATCTAAATATATCCAGCTCTCTCATTCGCTCCTGATTCTGTGTTGATCACCGCTGATTCTCCCTTTATGAGAGGTTAGCTGCTCTCAAGTTCATATTAACTTAGGTTGATAATTTCAGTAAACAGCTCTGCGTCTTCACATAGTCACGGGAAAAAGCTCAGAGAGAAGTGACTGTGATTTAAAAAGACATTGTTATGGTATGTTGTATGACCTTGAGTGTCCGGTTGTGTCTTTGCAGCTCCCTGCAGAGGCTTTCCAGCTTGCTGCGGGCCAGGATGGCCTTGCTGTGCTCGTTCCTCAGGTTGTCTTTCTCCTGAACCATCTGGTTCTGCTTCTTCTGCAGCACCTTCATCTGTTTCTGAGTGTTACGGTTCTCTTCCAACTGGAAAACAAACACACCATTTCCATCACATACACGTTATGAAATCAACACACTGAACTGTTTTACAGGTACAACAGTTAGTCCATGAATCGACAAAATTGTTGCCTACGAATTTAATTGTTGACTTTTTTTTGTAATAAAATGGGCAGAGTGAGGCGTCACCCTCACTTTCTATCTCTGCTCAGAGTTGCACATGATGCTCAATAAGAAAACAGCGCCAGGGAAACCATACGGTGGCAGCTGATGAAACGCTACGATGACTGGCAGTAAAGTTGTTTAAGATGTATTTTTGAATGAAGTGTCCATCTTTCATGTTTTTAATTTATGATAAGCAAACCATTTAAACAACCTCAAAAAAATTAAAAGCTGAGAGCTAAATAAGAGCCATTTAATAAATGAGGTCCATAATCCAATTAGTACACTAATCAATAATAATAATTTTAATAGTCGATGACTAATTAACTATCAGAGTAGTCGTTAGTTAGTAAGTTAGCAAGTAAAGATTGGTTTTATCAGGTGAACACAGATAAACAGTCTGCCTGGAAAAGCTGCTCCTAAACAGCACTCTATAACCCGTGGAAATGACGGAAAATAGGTGGGATCAGATTCCTGTTTAGAGTGACGGATGATAAAATAAGAGAATAGCTCTATCCCGACCAGCTTTCCATATGTTCTAAGAAGATCAAAGCCAATTTTACTGACAGAGTCTGAGCTCAAACCATCACCAACCTAGGGGTCAAAGTGGATGCAGCTCTCAAGCTTGACAGCCAGATCAGGGCGGTTGTCAAGTCTAGTTTTTATCACTTGCGGCAGCTGGCTAAAATAAAGCCAATTCTTTCAAGACAGCAGCTTGAAACAGTAATACATGCCTTTGTCACCACTAGACTGGACTACTGCAACGCCCTTTATGTGGGGGTTAGTGCTTCTTCCATCTCCCGTCTTCAGATGGTCCAAAATGCTGCAGCACGCCTTTTAACTGGCACTCGCAAATATGAGCACATTTCCCCCATTTTAGCCTCCCTCCACTGGCTGCCCATACAGTCTCGGATTCATTTTAAAATTCTTTTATTTGCTTTTAAATCCTTGAATGGTCTTGCCCCGCCGTACCTCTCTGAGCTCCTACACCCTTATTCCCCCAGTCGCTCTCTCAGGTCAGCTGATCAGCTGATCAGCTGCTCCTGAGAGAGCCTAAAACTAAGAGGAAGCTCAAAGGGGACCGCGCCTTCGCTGTTGCAGCTCCAAAACTTTGGAACAACCTGCCTCAGCAAATCAAACAGGCCTCCTCTCTGTCTGTTTTTAAATCTCTTCTTAAAACCCACCTTTTCTCCTTGGCTTTTAACACCTAGCAAGACAGTTGTGCTTATTTTATCCTTTTTAGTATTTTATTCTTTTATCTTCTATTTTATCATTTTTATTGACTTAACTTATCATGGTTGTTTTATTTATGTGCCCTGTGTCATGGTGTGTTGTCTTTTATTTGCCTGTCCAGCACTTTGGACCATGTTGGTGTTTTTAAAGTGCTTTATAAATAAAGTTGTATTGTATTGTATTCAAAGAAGTTGAATGAACTTCTCACCAGTTCGGCGTACTTGGTGCAAAGGCCTCCAAGCTTTTCCTCGGGGGTGCTCAGTGTGTTGAGGGTCTGCATGAGGAGGGTGATTTCTTTACCTAAACCAAACAAGCAGAAACAGAAGTAAAGACTATCCGTTACACGATGGAAAACAATGTCCAATGACATTGATCGGACATCTCCAACTAATCCTAGTTCATCTAAACAAATTAATTAAAAAAAACAAAAAACGTTCTACATAAAATGACAATGTGCATGATAATCAACACAAGACTGAAAAAATGCCTCAAGAGAGCGACACAGAGGGTGATAAAGTTTCTACCCTGCCCTGCAGAGGTCTTGGCAGCAGGTTCCAATACATTCGACTCCTTCTTACCCAGACCTTTCACTTTTTTCTTCTCCTGAATCTTCTTCTGCTCTCTCTCTGCCTTGTTTTGACTGCTGTTAATTTTGCCCGCCGCCGACTTGTCATCCTCCTTCTCACTGGTCAGCCCATTCAGCACAAGGCTGTGCGACTGGCCATTGAGCAAGGCACTGGCGGCACCCGAGACTGATTCCCGACAGTAGGTGCTGAGGATGTCCTCCAGCTGCCGACTGAGCTCCTCGGCCATGTCGCACTGAGACAGCGCAGCCTCTGCAACCAGACACAGAGGAGAAAAGAGCTGAATCTCACAGCGTTCGTTTCCGCAGTGAAACAAGGCAAGAGCAGCATTTCTTTCTGCGTTCTTCTACGTACAGTACTAAACCATCTGACTCCAAATAAAGGCTGTGGGACTCCAGTAAACTGAACCGCTGCGGTTCTCTTAATGTTTCACAAAGGCCAGACGTAAGTGGCGCAGGACCACATCAGCGTGATTACACGCAGCATGCCAGCGCTGCAGAATCATCTGAAACGCAGGAGCATCCTTAGTAAGAGCAGCATGTTCCATGTTGCCAGCTCACGCTCACAGAGTCCGCCCTTCCTTTGTTACCGCAGACAGACAATGAAATGTTACATTCTGCGGCTGTGCGTTTTACACAGCAAAGGGGAGTGAAAGTGTCACAGAGTCAGATCAAACTGGCTGTGTGAATAAGGGCTTCTAACTTTCCAACTGCGATCTTCAGGCCATGTTGCAGGCGCCGACCTGTGATTATCCAAACATGTAGATTGGGATTAATCCTTTCCTAACAAAGCAATTTTTTGAGATTCCCTCCTGAAAATGACTTGGATAATTTAAAATGAGTAAACCTCTAAAACTACAAGGTCTGTTTGAATAAATGTGGTATCAAAATAAGGTTACACATGTGAGATTCCAGCAGAAGTGTAAAAATAAAAACATGAAAATGGAGCACAGCAAAGATGAAAAAATATATACATGCAGTCTAAACAAAATATTGCACCTGCAGGGCAAATCTCAATATCCTATATTTAAATCCATTCCATAACATGATATTGTATAACGGCTTTTAGGGAGGTTTCTAAATGCTGACCATCCATTTGATGACTTTACATCGTAAAAGGTTTTTCAAAGACAAACGTATAACACATTCTCACATTGAAACCCAAAGTTTCAAGTCCCAGATTACCCGCCGCAACTCAAGCAAGACTCCTCAAGGTTTTATTAAAACTGTAGACACATTGTCTGACTCTTGACCATGAAATTGCTTGTAAAATCATTATTTTAAGGTTTGAATAGGAAAGTTTAGACAGGCTTTCCAACATGGCCCTTTTGGCACACATTGGTTCCACTTTTTTTTCTAAACTACAAACCCTATTTTATTTGATATACACACACACATTTGTTGGTGCCTTTCCATTAAAGAAAGAAAACACCCACAATGGTCACTGAAATAACTCATTAATAATAATTCACTGAACATTTTCTGATTGCTTTTGAAATTGTGGTTCAACAGTATCATTTAAAAAAAAAGACCTGTGAAACTGGCCTGAAAAAATTAGTTTAACCCTTAGTACCATAAAAAAGATTGAAAATACGCCCTGCCCACCGCCCAGATTTAACTAAGCAAATAGGTACAAGCCTTCCAGTGAATATTTACTGCACTGACAACTATATTTTCAACAAGTAATTGAACTCTAACTGATGCAGTGAGCAGCTTCTCATGGCTTAAACAGCCACGTAAGAAGACATGTCCTGTGGTTGTGTGCAGGGTAAGAAGAGAGGCCCTGTGGGAGCAGTGCTAAGATTGCGGTAATTGGTCGGGTCTAGGTTAAGCAAACCCATGTGCCCAAAGAATGATGTCAGCCAACTACTTGAATATATTGAATGACCAGTTTATGCCAATAACGGATTTTTTTTTCTTCCCTGATGGCACAAACCCAGTCCAAGATGACAATGCTGGATTCATAAGGATCAAATTGTTAAAGAGTGGTTCAAGAGACAACATTTCCACACATGGATTGGCTACCACAGAGGTCTGATCTTAGCCCCATTGAAAATCTGTGGGGATGTGCCGTTTGTGTACATAATGTTCTGTTTATGTTAAAAATGGCTTGAATGATTTCTGTGTCATCCATTTCAGTATCAGGGTGTTTGTTAAGAAGAAGTTAAACATCACGTTTCAATCTCTGTTACAAGCTCTACCTTGAGCAATTACCAACACCTGTGATAACCCAGGACGTGAATTAGAGACAAAACCAAATGGTTCTGATTAGTGTTGTCCTGATCGATCGATCGGGCCTGATCACGGCATTTTCAAAACAACGGTATCAGCCAAAAAAGTATTGGGACATAGCTAGTTATTAATATATATTAAATCGTTTTATATATTGTTGCATTTAATGTCACTTCCAGCCGGCGTCACTTCCGGCTCTCCCTCTACATGTTTGAATTGTGAAATTTTATATATGTTCATGTTACATTAAGCTGCTGCTATTTCCATGCCATTCAGAATGTTGCACTAAGGTTTAACCCAAAAAAGTATTTTAATTTTCTTGTGTTTGTGAGTTTGACTGGATGTCATTCAACTACCTTCTTTGAAGTTAAATTTATTTATTTTTGTTATCGCACTATTCTGCACTTTTTGTTTTAGTTTACAATTTCATGTTTTTACATTTTGTGGCACCAGTGCTGATAAGCTTTGTTGAAATATATGTCCATGTTGTTCTCCAATGGACAATTAAAGAAACTTGGGATAATTTGAGCTTTAGTCCTCTTTTTTTTTTTTTTTTATTCATTGCCAAAATGTATCTGGTCGGAAAAAAAGTATCGGAAATGTATCGGGAGCCAAAGAAAGTGATCGGATCGGGAAAAATCGGGACAGCCCTAGTTCTGTTGTAAAAGAGATGGTCTACGGAGCTTAAAGAAGAGTACCTTGCCCTCCTGCCTCGTGGCCTTCTGGGGGCGTATCTGTCTGTGTGCTGGGGGATTCAGACTCTTTGGGGCTGCTGCTGTCTGAGGCGTCTTTGGCCGCTCCGGCTGAAGACACAGGTCCATCTGCAGGTGCAGCAGCCTCCATCCCTCCATCTGCAGGTGCAGCAGCCTCCATCCCTCCATCAGCAGGTGCAGCAGCCTCCATCCCTCCATCAGCAGGTGCAGCAGCCTCCACCCCTCCATCTGCAGGTGCAGCAGCCTCCGTCCCTCCATCTACGGGTGCAGCAGCCTCCACCCCTTCATCAGCAGGTGCAGCAGCCTCCATCCCTCCATCTGCAGGTGCAGCAGCCTCCATCCCTCCATCTGCAGGTGCAGCAGCCTCCATCCCTCCATCTGCAGGTGCAGCAGCCTCCATCCCTCCATCTACGGGTGCAGCAGCCTCCATCCCTCCATCTGCAGGTGCAGCAGCCTCCATCCCTCCATCTACGGGTGCAGCAGCCTCCACCCCTCCTTCTGCAGGTGCAGCAGCCTCCACCCCTCCATCAGCAGGTGCAGCAGCCTCCACCCCTCCATCTGCAGGTGCAGCAGCCTCCATCCCTCCTTCTGCAGGTGCAGCAGCCTCGCTGCCCGGTGGGGCGAGCTCTTCCGTGTCTTGTTTTTTCATATCTGGTACTTGAAACAAGTAATAAAACATTAAAAAAAAATAAAATTACAATTCTGTGATGTTGGGTTTACAATGAAAGCACCGAGCTGCAGTCAAAAACTCATATTTACAGGGAAATGCAAATACTTTGCAAGATTTTTTGCTGCCGTTTAGAAAAAAACTGCACGTAACGGCTTTAAATAACGTCCTTTTACACTAAGTCCAGTTAGTTGGCACCTGACTACATGTTATACGTCAATAATTGGTCCTTCTGCAGATTCTGCATGTTTAGGTTAATCTCAATCGTCACCAGTCCACCTGTCTGCTAACCGTCGTTAGCCGCTACACACAGATAAAACGTCCTTAACGTCATTAACTAACCCCTGTTAGCACGTTTACGAGGCATAAAATAGCCTGTAAAGAGGGAGATTAAACGTGTGAAACTTTTTAAAGGCCTACCTTCCCAGTCAGCAGCTTGTTTACCTCAGTGTTCGGGCTGAAAGAGCTAACTGCAGCGTGAGGCTGGTTACTACAACTCACTTCCGGTCACGTGGTGACGCGGCCGGGGAGGTTTGTCGCCCTCTGCTGAATAAGTAAAGCATCGACTCCTTGTGGTGGATACTTTTTTGATTGTTTACAGCGAAGATGTAAAAATTTAATTAAAATAAAAACTTCAACGAAGTCTTTAGTTTTATATAAAAAAAAAAAAATGATTGCATGAATGCCCTTTAAAAGAATCACAAACAAATGAGATCTATGCGTTGGTGTAAATTTCAACGGAGTCAGTCCTTCCTGACTCAAGAGAGACTGATTTTGAATAACAAGACATGTCCATTATGCAAAATTTGACAATTTCCCAAGGCATATCAGATGTGACAGTTAAATGAGTTAGAAAACCATTTTTCTTAAGGAAATAAGTTTTCATTTAAGAGAGAATGTATTTTATTTACGAATGTGTTACTTGAGTGCATAAAACCACCTTTAAAAAATAAAAAAAATCCTATGTTCTCTTTATAAGTACTGTAAATTACATCTTGTTTTATGGCTGCCTTTAAAAGCAGGTTTATATGCACTGGAAATCAGTTAAATTTTCTAGGGGGTTTAATCTTGTGCTTCAACTTTGCTTATGATTTATCTTATTGGTATGTCCCTTCCATGTAGTCAGACCATTTAGTTCTTCTAAAGATGTTTGATGAGCTTTCAAACGAGGACGGTTATTAAGATGGAATAGAGTCTTTTTTTTAATTTTTTTTTAAATGTTTTTATCCCGTTTTTTTTCCCATTTTTACCACCCCGTGCTCCTACCTAAGCTACAGTCCTGGGCATTGCCATCCTCTACCAACCCCGGGAGGGCCCTGCACTGAGCTCAGGTCTCCTCCTTAACCTGAGGAGTGAACAGGCCGCTTCTTTTCACCAGACAGGTTGGGGATTCTCTGACCGGACGTAGCGCGTGGAAGGATCACGTTATTCCGGCCGGATCCTCCCCACCCCATCTGGCGCCCCGGTTGGCCAGAGGGGGCATGTGTAGCCCAGGACTGTGTGCATGTTTTTGTGAGAGTAGCTCACATTGCTACCCAAGGGAACATGGGGAGAACATACAAACTCCACACAGAAAGATCCTTTCGCCAACCCCACCCAGGGTGTGGGCGCTGAAGTCATGGGGGAACTAACACGCACTTCAGCACCCACAGCGTCCCCCGGCGGGAATCGAACCCAGGACCTTCTTGCTGTCACATTTTTAAGAGTGCATTTTTCATTGGGTTCATGTAGTTAAAATCTAAAAGCTCCAGGTATCCATGCGTAATGGAGTTCTAGAGAGGTTCTTCAAGAGGGATGTTTAGATGGTCTTTCTTAAGTCGCACATTTGAGCATATGTTTGCAATTGAGGTTTTTCAGAACCTTGGACAGCACAGTAGCTTATTGGTTAGCAATGTGGCCGCAGCAAGAAGGCAAGAAGGTTCCTAGTTAGATTCCCAGGCCCGGCAGGAGTTTGCATGTTCTCCTCGTCCAAAAACATCTATCTTAGGTTGATTGATCATTGGAAATTGCCCGTAGGTGTGTGCGCAAGCGTGCATGGTTGTCTGTCTCTATATGTGGCCCTGTGATAGACTGGTGGGCTGTCCAGGGTGAGCCCCTGCCTCTGGCCTGTGATGAGCTGGGATAGGCTCCAGCAGACCCCTGTGACCCTGCAGAGGATAAAACCGGTATAGAAAATGAATGTATAAACTATAAACTGTGTTTTATTTGATATTCTGTATTTGTCACTAAATGTATTAACTGATTTTAAATATATGGTAATATTTTTGGCTTTGCTTGAATCAGTTAGCCTCTTCAGTATGTGCACCACTGCACCACCCCGTGTTCCCTGGGTAGCGAATGTGAGCTACCCTCACAAAAACATGCAGCATTCCTGGGCTGTACATCGGCCAATGAGGTGGGGAGGATCTGGCCGGAATAACGTGATCTTTCCACGTCCGGCCGGAGAAGCCCCTCCATGTCTGGTGAAAAGAAGCGAGAGTTAAGAAGGAGACCTGAGCTCAGTGCAGGGCCCCCCGGGGTTGGTAGAGGGAGAGCAATGCCCAGGACTGACTTAGGTAGGAGCACTGGGTGATAAAAATGGGGGAAAAATATATTTAAAAAGTGTTTTTAGGTATCAACCAATGTTTCCAAGATGTCAACTCAGTATTCCTACTTGGGTAAGGTTTTATCAGTAACAAAAATGGTCAGAGATCGAACATCATTTTATTTTTTCCACAGTTTCTTGTATATAGTTTTGCTAAAATATGATATATAATAGCTTTGCATGCAGTATTGCATTGCAGTATTTAGTCTTAGGAGACTTTCAGAGGCGGTGCATGGCTGGACTGTCCAGATTACACATTGCACTGTTTTGTAATAGGGGGTCTGAAAGTAATTTTGCTTTTCACAGTGAATGATTACCAACAGAGGTGAGACATTACAAAATCTGACTGGTCCAACTGGTCTCTAACCACACTATCATCGTAACTCGTGTTAAATAGTGCATAATCATGTGTAAATCTTGTAAATCTTACCTGAAAACCGTAGGGAGGAAAAAAACAGGGCAAGATGTTTGTGATATTTGTTCACAACACAAACAGAAAAAGAAAAGCCCAAGAGTATGGGTAACGGCAGAGATTAGCACGTGTTGAGTAGCAGATTGTTTGCTGTACAGATGAAGTTAAGGGGAATTACAAAAAAATGTCATGTAAAAGTAGCTGCTTGCTGTAATTCAGTGTGGGGCTTCTACTCACCTCCTCTTGCTTCATGAATTTCCACTTCGGCATTCCCATCCTTATGCTGAACTCCCCCCAGTGACAGTTGCTTGAATAAGGATTGCAGCACCGGCTCCAGATACCTGACTGTTTAATATCCATCAGCTGTTTGCAATGGCTTGGTGATGAGTTGCCAAGCATCTTTGAAAAATCTTTAAGTTGTTCACACATAATGATCAAGTCCTGACTCATGGCTTCAAACACTCCTAACTAACTTGGGGAAAAAAGCTTTTAGTTTCTCTGCACCCTCTGCGCGGAATACCCTCCAACTTGAACTGAAAATGCCTGAACTTGTTTCTTTTGAAGCCTTTCGCTCACTTCTTAAAAACCGACCTCGAGAATCCTTTCGGCAGTGCCTGCGTTCTTAAATTCTAAATTATTTCTGAAGTTGCTTTTTACATATTACTGTCACCGCTATTGCACTTTATTTGCTAAACAGTTTGCACTCTCATTTTAATGTTTATTTCGTGATTGCTGTTATTTGTGTGTGGACGTGTGCTGCTGCCTTCCTTGGCCAGGTCACCCTTGGAAAAGAGGTCTTGACCTCAATGGGTCTTTTTATCTGGTTAAATAAAGGTGAAATAAAACTCCATGATACACGACCTTCCTAAAGTTGAAGAAAAATAAAATTCCCCATGAGAGGCTAATCAGATTACTCTTGCTGTTTACCTCTTCTTAACTTTAAATACCTACCTAAACATGATTCTCCCTAAAGAAATTCTCTGTGCTTGAGTCTGTCCCCCTAACAATCCTTTCCTTCTCTAAAAGTGACAGACCTGAGTATATACTAACGTTACCCACTGATAGCTCTGTAGTCAAAAGACCTCTCTCTGTTGGACTGGCATCCACGTTTATATGCATAACTTAATTATTTTGAACGATTCTTCCTTGAAAATAACTTTTCCCAGATATTTCCAGGTCAGAGACTACTTCAATAAAGAAATCAAACAAATATTGAATTCAACTTGATTAATATATTTACTGACGCATATAAGGATAAAGACAGAAAACATCTAATATCACAAATTTATAAAAGATTACAAAGTTCCAAAAACCACTCCACTTTCCAGGTTAAGCAGAAATGGGAAGGGGAATCTGGCCTGGAGATATCTGAGGATGACTGGAGAGATATTTGGGAAAGTCAGGCTAGGACCACCAGCTCCAGGGCCTGGCGGGAATTCTGCTGGAAGAACATAAGATTCTTTATCACTCCAAAACTGAGATTTAAAGGGCAGGATTTTCAGGGCCAGGATATATGCTGGAGGCAGTGTGGACAGGCCACTTCCATGTATTCTGGGCATGCCCCCTTATTCAACCATATTGGCAAGAATTTACTGAAGAATTACAATTTTCAGACTTGAGATTTCCTTTATTGCATTGTATCTGGGTAAAATCCCAGATGGACTTATGGCCCAGGACAACTACCTGTATAAAGTGCTCTTGGCTGCGAGCAAGAAGGCCATTACACGGGAATGGCTGCAGACAAATCTGGCATCAAAGGACGACTGGAGCACAATAGTTGAGGATACAAGTCGCGTGGGAAAACTGACCTTTTTATTAATGTATTCCCTAAGTCAACCTGTATGTTCTCTTATTTTATTTTTTAGTTCTTTTATTGTTGGAAAACACTTTATATCACCAATAAAGAGAAAGTTGCAAAAAAAGAGAAAACTTTTCCCAGGAAAATGTACCATCATGTCTAGCTAAATGCTGCACACTCCTCCCACAACTTACAGGAAAAACAACAGAAAAAAGTATGCACGAAAGTGTTGCAACATAACTTTATTTGCTTTGTACAGTATTTCCTCTGAACAACTTCAATTTTGATATAATTTCTTTACATTTTATTGTTGCAGTATGCATTTTTTTTTTCCATGTTCATGTTTGTGTGTCATGTTCAGTTAAGTGTATTAGTTTCTCGTCACTCATTCATACCGTCGGTAAAGTCAAGTCGAGTCACAGTATAAGGTGGGTAACTAGGAGCAAATGAAAAATCATAAAAAGAAAATAAATACAAGTTAAAGAAATTAGAAGACCAGAGCAAAAGACACATTAGGACTGGTCAGTGATGGCATACGAAAAGTATTTTACAAACATGTAGCACTGTAAACATTTGTAGCATAGACATTACTTGACTAAGCCGAGCCTGGCTTTAGATTTAGATAGAGACACTAACCGTGTCTAGGACGGAAGACAAGTCAGATTTGAGATATTTGGAGATGTCTGTTCACTTCCCCGTTGATAACAAGGTTCTTGACTAGGACAAACTTGTACTCTTAACACAACGACCCAAAAACATAGCCCAGAATATCCTGATCATGAAAAAGATTAAGAAAAGCAAAAAAAAAAAAAAAAAGGCTTGTGTCCTCACCATTTTATTTTTCTATTTTTTTTTCTGCGACAAATTCAAATGAGGCTTTTTCTCCACTTCTCAGAAGTGATTAGAATTGCATCTTAATCCCTGTCAATGTATCAGAACATACATATATTTTAAATTATAATACTTTAATGTAAATCACTGCACTACTTCTGAATCCCAGATTTGAACTGAAATGTAAAATGTCAAGCAGTTGCCTCCGATTGCTCCACTCTGTGGAATGAGTGCCACTTGTGAGAGCAGCTGAAGAAGGTGGATATTTAATCCTAAAGGGATTGAATTTGGGTGTTGTTTACTGCAGGAACCATTTCTCTGAAAAAAAAAAAAGGATAGGTATCGGTAACCTGAAGTTTCAATTGAAAAGAAGAAAGTCAAAATGGCCTGAAGCGACTTTTCAATCAACCCACTACTATTAAATGTCAAGCAGTTTTCGGGATGCCAAAGCTTTGGTAACCTCACTGAAACTAGGGTTGGACCTGCAACTTTCGCTATGATAGATACTTTCTCAAAAATAAAAAAATAGTCAAGTGCATCATGTGACCCATTTAGGTGCTGCAATGGACACATCAGCACAGACATTTTTTTTTAAATAGATAAATGGTACAAGGAGGGAGTTGCTGCAAGTTGTTTTTTTTTTTGCAAGTTTTTTTTTTTACCACGTCTGATTCAAAACATCTGCAGCTCAGCTATGCACACGGAAAACTATAAGACGACTCATAGCGAGGACCATCGCATCAATGAAAGTAGTTGGAAACACCAGTTTTGTGAAGTGAATCAAGTCTTTTCTCCCCCAAGACAATTAGACATCGTCAATTAGGTGCCCCAGTAAAGAAAGCCACGTTTCCGAAGAAACACTGGCAAATAATGTAACTTTAAAGATAAGGAAAATAGAGCAGCAATGTTTTGCACACAAAAAATGTGCACATTCAAGTAAATAAAGATATAAAGAATCTATAAGTCAAAGACAAACACACAAGAACCTCCAGTCTCTGTTGGTCGGATTGGCACTTTAGTGAGCAGGAGTGCATTTTCATTTGTAAGGAAAAAAAAAAAAAAAAAAAAATTCCTGGTTGATGCAATTATTTTTAATATTGCAATTCTGGCATCATTTTTAGCCCAAGCACAGAATTGGCCATGAAATCAAGAGACTTCAGTTTTAAATGCTGCTCTACACATCTGTCATGTAGAGGTACTTTGTTGTTGCTCAATTACGTACGATTTTGAGCTCATGTCTGCTGGGAGCACATGTTCTGTGGATACTAGCGGTCTCTTGCAGCATACTCACCGACATTAGAAGTTAAAGGCTTGTGAAATTATGGATACTTGAACAGAAACGTCCAGTATAGGTTCCTCTAAATCTCTTTTTTCCCCCCATTTCTCTAAGTTCACGTATGTGAAATCGTATGGCAGAGCTGCTTCAGGGATCCACAGAACAGGAGCCCCCAGGCTGATCGGGACATAGTCTAGATAGAGTCAATCAACCTCTCCTTCACCCAGTGCCTGTTAGTCAAACATCACACAACCACAGTTCTGCTTCATGGACAAAGCCTCAACCAGAGACGCTCTCAGATGCAGAGTCACTCCATGGTCGGGGTTTACTGTGCTAGTTTAATCCATCATAAGTCCTGTGGCTAGAAACAACAAAAATAAAGCTTCCATAAGTTGCTTTTGACATCAAGGTACTCCTCATTTCATTGTCCCAATTTAAACAGAATCTCTTAATAAACAATACCACCAAGGGCAGCATTTTTTTATTTTAGGAGAAGAAAATATTTCAGAACCTCTTAATACAACTCTGTGATTATGGAAACTGATTTGCTTGTTACTAGCCACTGATCTGTGCAAGGTGTGTGTACGGTGTCTGCTGGTGTTGTCTGCAAGTGTGCATGAAGTGTGTGCAAATATACATAATGCAAATACATCAAAATTCAAATACACGTTGATACTTGAATTGTTGCTGTAGTTAGGCTCGTCACTCAGCTCAGATATCCCCGGCCAAACGCCGGCTGCCGTCCGACCCGCAGGGATGCACAAGCAGCAGACTCTAATGTCAGGCAGAGATCTGGCTATTTACATCAACACGTCACAACAGACCCCGGCTAAACAATTCAGCTGTTATTTTCATTTCCCAAAGATATAGAATGCCATAGGTTATTCGTCAACTCTGCTACTAAAAATAATAATAAATAAAAAGAAATTAAAGGAGTGGGGTGGCGGCAAAAAAAACAAAACAAAAAAACACACCACCACGCTAACTAGACTGTCACTGTTCGAAGGTCACTGTTTTACAGCCCGATTCCTATTTTAAACACTGATGCTGTGCTCAAGAAAAATCTCACAGTGTTTCTTCACAGCGTTTTCCATCTTTTTCATTCCAACTGCTCGTGTTTGGCCAGGGATATGTGGTGACTATAGGCAGGGTAACAGAACACCATGCAAAAACCCTAACGCGTACAACTTGGGAGAAGTGGGAACACGGGGCCGAGCCGCCCGAGCACAAACCTTTAACACTGTGCTTCAGTGAATCACAAATGATAAATGTTTGCCTTTTCTGAAATTTCAATTACTTCAAAAGGTAATGCACCTCACTTCCAGTATCTGTGATCCACTGAATACAGTTAAATATAAAAATAAGTTTGGTTTGTTGCTGCTGCTGCTGGCTCCTCTCCCCCTAAACCCCAAACTATGCTTTAATAGTTAGATCACTTCATTTTTCAGATGTATTGTTATTAAGAACACAGCACACGACGAACATTGGATCTCTAACTATTCCACCCTCAAAACCTGTTTTTTTTTTTCCATTTTTTTCTCTCTATATATATGTATATATTAAAGATTTAATAAATCCAAGAAAACCCAATACCTTCACCAATATCTCCCTCGTAACGTATTATTACCGTCTTACACACTTCTTCCCATCAGTCCCCCCCGCTCCCGATAGATTTGTCTCAAAAAGAAGAAAAAAAAGAAAAGAAAAAAATACTTTCCTTAGGCAACAAATTCATGTCAGCCCTAATCCTAACTATTGGGGTGCCTCATTGCAAGAACTTCCCATTTGAGGAAAAAAAAATAAAAAATTTAAGCCGATAAATAATAGATGGGGTTAAAAAAAAAAGGATTATTCAACTAAGAAGGGGGTAAAGTTAGTTGTTTTTGTTGAATTGCACAAAGTCAGAGGGACATCAAGAGCTGGGTACAAGTCACCTCATGTGCTCCAGTCTGTGCGCTCTGCAAGGGGAAGCATGTGTGATCCAGAGAACAGGAATGTCCCGTTGGAAACGAATGTGTGAAATTACAATAATTCAAAACCCCCCACTACTGCCAATGAGTGGATCTAAGAGCTATCAAATGGCAGCAACATGTCTTTGTGCGCATTTTAAGTCAGGGTTGACTCACATTTTGGGTTATGAGTTGATCAGTTCCCCTGCAGAAGAGTAATGCAATTGGTGTAACATGCTCCCACTGACCAGGGAGGGAAAACAAATGTGAAGCCTTCTCTGCGAGAGGTTCAATCCGCTGGCTGGGAAGAATGATGGAGGGAGGGGGGGGTTTAAGTTAAAGAGGGAGACAGTTTTCTTCCAAAGGGCATGTATGCACGCGTTTGCTTGCGGTGGTCAGTGAAGGAGATGGGGGCAGGACTTAGGCCTCTAGGAGCCCATCAAAAAATAGGGAGGTGAAGAGGGGGTGAGTGGTGTTTTTCTTTCTGAGGGAAGGGCCACTGACTTAGAGCTGGAAGCCCTCCATGGGAGCCTCCTGCTGGGGGAAGAGGAACTGCTGGTTGGCCTGGTCCACCTGAGGGGCCAGACTGCTGTCCTCGTCCTCCACCCCGAAGTAGTGCTCGATCAGGTCGAAGGCCTTCTGGTAGATCTCTTGGTTGTCGTGGCTCTGGAGGAACTCGATCTTATCCAGACCTAGAAAAATGAGCAAAAATAGACCAGAGGATGTTTAGGAAGATGTACGATGGACTTTCGGTTCAGCAACAAATTATATTATAGTTAAAAGAATAATAAAAGCCAGTTTGATGAAGAAATAGCATGATAATTCTTAAGTTAGGGAGGTTTTCTTTTTCTCCCTCTCTCTTTTTAACACCAGTCATATTTTTTTTCTTTGAATCAAAAAAGAACACGACTATCTGTGTTTGACGACAGCTATTTTGTGTCATTTTATAACTTTGTTGTAGTTTTGTTTTTATTTTATTACAGTCGTTGGAAAGTGTTTTTTCTTTAATTGCGTAATTTGTTTTTTTTTTATTACTACATTAATTGAAATTTGATTTCTTAGGAAAAAGGGACAGATAAAATAAGCTTAGTCTTCTTTCTGTTCCCTTCCATTCGAGAAAAGAGATTTGTTGTAATTATATTGAACCGTTTTGTTTTTCTTTTAATGAATGAAATAAAGAATAAAATAATTTAAAAAAAATTCATTTAAAACAAATTAAAACACACACATTTAAAAGACAGTGCAGTCACTGCATTAGATGAACAATGATACATACATTTTAGACAAAAACTGTTTAAAAGATTTAACTCCTCATCCTCACAAAAAAATATTGCTGAATAAGCTTTTATACCTACATTTTTAGATGCAGTGTTTTGCTTTTTAAACCATTAACTGCTCAATAAATCTGCGCATGTAGAAACCTATCATTTTCAGCTGCTTTCGTTCAATACCACAACAACTCCGGTGCAGTTGACTCACCAATACAAGCTGTTATGGCAATACCACTTTTCGATCTTCAGCTGAATTTATTGCGAATTATAGTGACCAACATATTAATGACTGAATACCGCCACTTTAACGGATGGATGAAGCTGTTAATGATACGCACTCCAGGTTTGAAAACATCAACCTTTAGTCCAATTCAGTCATGTGTACAGCAAATTATTAACTTAATCCCAACTCATTTTGAAGGCTATACTAACACTCAAATCTACATGTTGAGTTTCAGCGTGTGTGCAATTGTGAGCATTTTGTGCCAAGTACCGTATGCTTCTTCGATGAGACTGCAGTATGGATTGACGCCAGTGCCGTTGTTCTCCTGCTTAGCTTCTTGTTCGCCCAACCTCAGGATGTTTTCCAGCCCATTTAGAGCAACTTGAACAATCTTGGAGTCCATTACAGTCAGCAGATCGCACAGGGGTTTAATACAGCCCAGATTCACCAGATACCTGAAGACACACAGACCAGATGGATATCAGACATGCTATTATACTGATCAAGTACTACTGCAGCAATTCTTCAGAGATTATGTTCCATCTACAACTCAGTTTTGACATCTTTGAGCACATCACTACATAATTCTTACACTTTTATAAATGGCTAACTTTCTAAAAGATCACATTTACTTATAGTAGTTCGCAGTGGTGGACAGTAACGGAGTAAATTTACTTGAGTACTGTACTTAAATACATATCCAGAGGATTTGTACTTTACTTGAGTATTAGATTTCTTTGGTACTTATTACTCTTACTTGAATACATTTCCAAGACAAATATTTTTACTTTTACTCGAGTAAATTTCTAGGAAGGCTGAAAAGTACTCGTTACTTTCAGGTCTGCTCTTTTTTCTTCTTCCCTAAAATCCTATTGGACACAAGCTGTTTTTGTCAAAGGAGGAGACCGATCACAGTGCACGCTCTCCACTGGGATGTACGTAAAGCAGAAATACGTCAAGCCTCCTCAAAACGATACCGCCAAAGTAGCCTGCGTTTGTCAAGACAGAGTCACAAGTCAAGACAGAGCCGCAACAATGGCTACGCCTGCGTCAGGAGAAGAAAGACAATCCGCTGAGTCGTCTGAGTCTGATAATGAGCCGGACTCGGAGCAGGGACTTTCACAAAATCCTTGGCCGTATCTTAACTCAATGTTTGAGTTCGACCGAGTAAAAAACGAGGGCACAGAAAAACCACAGACATTTATTTTCAAATGTTTATTGTGTCTGCCGAAGCAGAACTACCTCTCTGCTTTCAACAACCCAACATCGAATTCTCAGAAACAAGTTAAAAGATCCTTAAATTAATTTAGAAAAAATATAGTAATTTACTGATGTGGAAAATAAGAAATGTACTCTTACTCTTACTTTTACTTAAAGTAAATTTAAAAGCATTTACTTTTGGATACTCAAGTACCTTTAAAAGCAACTACTTTCTTACTCGAGTAATATTTTGACTGAGCTACTTTTACTTGTAACGGAGTAAATTTTGACCAGTAGTATTTGTACTCTTACTCAAGTACTGGGGTCGAGTACTCTGCCCACCTCTGGTAGTTCGGTCCGGTGTCAAACGGTTCATCTACGTTCAGGTAATTGCGCTCCACACCACTAGTTTTGCTGTGTGCAGCCTGCTGGTTAAATTGGCTACTCTCTCTTCCCTCCGCTGTATTGAGGTTATTTTACCATCAGTTCTGAGCATCCTCCTGTTTAATACAAAAAAATGGAAGCGGGAAGTGAGTCTGAATAGAGTATGGCTACTTCTAGATCAGATACCATTTCATTTTATAAAACAGAATTACAATAATTCTTTGTTGCTCTAAAAAGGCCTGGAAGTTAGTCAATACTGCTTTCGAAATTCCTGTTTTGAGTCTCCAGGTGGAGAAACAGTGGGACATGGGTTGTTGAACTAAGATAGTGCCCTGAGATAAAGTTTGTTATGCTTTGGTACAATACAAATAAAGCTGAACTGAATTGAGATAGCCATCTCCCATTAGCATTATGTTGGTATCATCGTGTTATTTTAGGCTGGAAGATCCCACCGGGAAAACAGTGACACATTCAGTACGAAAGGCTGCAGTTTGCACAATAAATCAGGAGCAATGATGAACAAACGCATAGAACTCATTGTTCTACATGATCAGGCCCCGTTAGCTATTGACAATGTTGGATTTCACAACATTAATGAACATCTAGAGCTGTCGTACTGTTTCCAGGGTCAGAAATACGGCTCTGAAACGGCTCTTTATTTAATAGATAATCTTTATCTGATGTTGATTTGAAGAAAAAAAAAATGTAATGATTCATTCATTTAAAACACTGGTATCAAAGCAATACTTTGTATTGTCTGATACTATAAGCCCAAGTACTGGAATCCGTATCGGAAAGAAAAAATTGGCATTGGGATATCTCAAATTTTTTGACACTATAAAATTGTTCATAAAATAATTCAACCAATTATAAGCAGCATGAAAAAAAAAAAAAAGTAATGTTTACAAATGCAAGTTGTTGGAAAAATATTTAAATACCTGCACATTACACTACTGAAATCTGTGCTTCTTTTTTCATTTAATGTTTTAGGCTTTCAGACCTGCAGGCATCCTGCAACCTCAGCTGTGCCGTCACATCCTTTAAAGAGAAGAGGCTCTTTCCTGACCTTTCCAACCAAAGCATACTTCAGTCTTTTTCTAATTAAACTGCCATGAACTTTAACATGCTGAGGTCTGTGTAACCGGAGTTTTTTCTTTATTTTTCCCGTTTCTTTCCCATTTCAATTTCTATGAGCACCTGTTGACGACCAGTTAATCACAAGCAGTTCATGAGTAGCATCTGGCTGCTATACGCACTCTCATTTCCTATGGAAAAAGTAAGGGGGTACTACAATTCGGATTCATTTTGGTCCAATAAATAATCACAGTGTAATATATGTTGTTGGTCATCTGATAAGAACCAATTTTATTTATTTATTTCATTATATCCTGAATGTAAAGCCTCACAAAATGAAAGGATATGCACTTTTCACAACTTAACATCTCATCCAAAGCAGGATGTCTTTAATCCACTTTCAGTCTAACCTGATCTGCTCGGGAGTTCCTCCGGAGGTAGCGTTGGTGATGGCCCAGGCCGCCTCTTTCCTGGTTCTGAACTCAGCTTTCTGTAGAATATCGATCAGTACTGGAAAGATGTTGGCATCAATTACCGTCTGTGGAAAGGAATGACAGGGGAGATTTGAAACAAGTGTGATGAAGCAGTTTCAGTAAAGTTTCAGAACCTTTGTCCAAATTTATTTTACACTGTATTTGTATTACAGGTGTTCCGGGCTGTGAGCAGGTCATGCTTATGGGAAAAACTGCAACAAACATTTGCAAGAAGTTTCTATCATAAATAATCTAATACAGTAAACATTTGGGCTTAAAATCACTCTGTACATAGCCTGATAGATCAGACCCACATCCAGAAAATGGTGCAGCACCTGAAAACAATCCATAGGGGTTCTCCATCCAATTACATTTTTGCAGTAGTGTGTCGGCAAAAGAGCGAAACACATCCACCTTCCGATGGAATCATTTGAGCGGCATCTTCAGTTCAATTTTCAAAGAAAAAGTCAGAGTAACTGTCGATGCCAAAGCAGATTCAAACGACTGCTAGTCCTCAGCTGCAGCCATCTACACCCTTTACCATCCAGGTAATGGCGCTCCTATGTCGTCATTGTGTTCAGCCCGCTCAACTGCGTTGATTGTAATAGCTAAATAAGTTTCATCTGCACAGAGTGGGTGTCAGAAATAAATACTTTGCTTGTACTCCAAAGTCCAACTATTATAAGTCGGTGTTCATACTGTAATCATGACGAGTGTCCCCAACTAGCCCAATATACAGGCTCACAACACCGCCCTTACAGTGGAATACTACGTACTAACCGTCACTGCAGCCCACAGTATAATAAGTCAAATAAAGATGCAGTCTTGGCGTGTGTGTCACCTGTATTTGTGCTCGGTTTCCGGCTGTGATGTTTGAGATGGTCCAGCATGCTTCTTTGCGAATGGACTCTTTAGCACTGCTGAGCAGGTGCAGCAGGCAGGGCAGGGCTGAGCAGTTCAACACCACCTACAAGCAGCAAAGCAACAGGTGAAGCCTTAGCCATTATTAACAAACAGGATCCTCCGGAATGGTTACACGGATCATTTATTTTACCAACAAATATTACCCGTGTATCTAACCTGGCTGAAGTATTCTTAAGGACATGACAATATTTCTTAATAATTTACATGTTACCAGTGGTGGACAGTAACGGAGTAAATTTACTTGAGTACTGTACTTAAGTACATATCCAGAGGATTTGTACTTTACTTGAGTATTATATTTCTTTGGTACTTATTACTCTTACTTGAATACATTTCCAAGACAAATATTTTTACTTTTACTCGAGTAAATTTCTAGGAAGGCTGAAAAGTACTCGTTACTTTCAGGTCTGCTCTTTTTTCTTCTTCCCTAAAATCCTATTGGACACAAGCTGTTTTTGTCAAAGGAGGAGACCTATCACAGTGCACGCTCTCCACTGGGATGTACGGAAAGCGGAAATACGTCAAGCCTCCTCAAAACGATACCGCCAAAGGAGCCTGCGTTTGTCAAGACAGAGCCGCAACAAGTCAAGACATAACTGCAACAATGGCTACGCCTGCGTCAGGAGAAGAAAGACAATCCGCTGAGTCGTCTGAGTCTGATAATGAGCCGGACTCGGAGCAGGGACTTTCACAAAATCCTTGGCCGTATCTTAACTCAATGTTTGAGTTCGACAGAGTAAAAAACGAGGGCACAGAAAAACCACAGACATTTATTTTCTAATGTTTATTGTGTCTGCCGAAGCAGAACTACCTCTCTGCTTTCAACAACTCAACATCGAATTCTCAGAAACAAGAGTTAAAAGATCCTTAAATTAATTTAGAAAAATATAGTAATTTACTGATGTGGAAAATAAGAAATTTACTCTTACTCTTACTTTTACTTAAAGTAAATTTAAAAGCATTTACTTTTGGATACTTAAGTACCTTTAAAAGCAAGTACTTTTCTACTCTTACTCGAGTAATATTTTGACTGAGCTACTTTTACTTGTAACGGAGTAAATTTTGACCAGTAGTATTTGTACTCTTACTCAAGTACTGGGGTCGAGTACTCTGTCCACCTCTGCATGTTACTTAAGGAATCTAATACATCATGTGGGTGGAAGTCAGTGAAGTGTTATTTTTTTTTCTCCTTTTGCCATTTCTTTTCACACTGTTGACAGGCAGAGGCCAATCCAGATGTCCGTCTCACCTGTGTCTGAATGTCATCTCCTGTAACAATGTTCCCAACGGCTCTCAAGGCAGGGGAGGCTACTTTATAATCAGTGTGCCTACAGAGGAGGGTGAAAGGGAAAAAAAATAAAAAATTATGGAAATCTGAATACTGTTATAGGTTCAATTTACTGGAACGAAAAGAGCCGTGTAAAGCTAAACTTACATGAGCAGTTCCACAAGGCGCCTGCAAACACCAGAGTCAATGACAGCCTGGATTTTGTCATTTGGCCCGTCTGAGAGGTAGGAGAGAGCCCAGCAGGCATCTGCAAGTAAGTCTGGGTCACTGCTAAACAGCAGCCTGGACAGTACTGGCAGACACGGAGACACCTAGAAAGCACAGACATCAGGATTTCACGATCAGAAATAAAGAGAACGTAAAAGGATGTTCAGGCAAACAGCAGCTGATAGGAAAAGCAGCTCAGTGTCATCTGGTTTCTGTAAAAATAAAGAATACAAATACATCTCTTTTACTTTCCAACAAGGAATCCATTGTTGAGAGGGTGAACCAATCTTGACCAGAGAGATTAAAGATAATTTCCTTTATGATGGAAATGAGCATTTAGACTACATATTTCAAGGAAGGTATTTGTATGTTTATACTATTTAAGACACTAATGGTGCTTTTCCACTAGTGCCTACTCAGCCCGACTCGACTCCACTTGGTTTGGCGCCTTTCCACTAGGGGTCTACCGTGCAGAATAAATACTTTTTCTGTTACTATTCTGCCAAGGTTCTAAGCTGCTGAGTCGGGCTGTATCTGAGGTCATCACACTACATACCACCGATTGGTCGGGGGGTTGGAGTCAGACGTCTGAGTCAGGATGTGGACATCAGCAAAGGAGCGACTCGCGGCTGCTTCTTCATTTTTTTGAAGAACAATGGCAGCACAAAAGTCTGTTCCGTGGTTAAATTCTGAGGTGGAGACGTTCTTAAACCTGGTGGCTGAGGAAAGTATCCAGAGAGAGCTAGATGGGGCCACGAGGAATGAAAAAAAAATATACCAGGAGCTTTCTCAGTCCATGTCTGCTCAGGGCTACAAATGTCACAGCAGCTTCGCTCCAACCCTCCTACTTCTGATCTGGGTGTTGAAAAGAAACGAGGGCAAGGCGACTCGAGTCGAGCAGAGTAGGTACTAGTGTAAAAGCGCCATAACTGTGCTACTGTTGAGGGCTTTATACTTTGGATCTGTAGGAGCATTATGATTTTCAACAACCATTTGCCTTCTGCAAAGGGGATCTGAAATAAATCCATATTGAGTGGGTAGTTGTGAAGGACAGCCTCAGACCAGGATTTAACACATCTAAAATATAATTACATTTTTATAACATAAATATTATAAAAATAAACCTGAACTTCTTAACAAGTTTCTGTGTTATGGTCACTAGAAATAAAGTTACAATCCTCTTCAACAGAAATGTTACCTTTTCAAAAGCAGGCGGAGGGTTTTTTCCTCGACAGAGGTTAGACAGAGCCCACACTGCATTCCTAGTCATGGTCAATCTAGTGGATTTGGTCAAAAGCCTGCCAGAAAAAACAAAACAAAACGTCAGAAAATAAGACCAAACCAGAAATACGTTACTGGCAGAGCCATGGTGGTCTTGATTAGTTCATTAATTTCCCTCTGGGGATTAATAAAGTATTCTTTACAGATTTTTTTTTTTTTTTTTTTTTATGAAAGAGGGCCAAGAAAGAGAAATAAATGAATGAACTTGCGTTAATAAGGGTGGGAGGATGTTACAGTTCAGCACATAGTCCCTGCATACAGCACTGTCCCCTGCAATATTACCCAAGGCCCACACAGCCTGAAAGAAAAAGTAACACGCAAGGCCATTTCAAAATTGAACATAATGAAGACTATGAGACAACAGATCAATGTTACCACCAATATGAACACAACTTGAAACATCTATTAAACTTGTGAAACTATGTTACTTGTTCTTGGACATCCTCAAAGTCGGAGTTTAGTAGTTCTATAAAGATGGGTACAGCTCCGGCCTCAATAACCGTCTTTGTCTGGAGGGACGTTCCTGACGCTATATTGGTCAGCGCCCAAGCTGCTTCAAACTGCACGGACACAAAACGGCATAAGAATAAGGACAATGTTAAGACATTTCACCCTGTAACACTATGACATTCAACAATAAATGAGTAAAAACTTTGCTAGTGCATTTCTTTGTTTACTTTATAATGGTAAACCATGTTAGCTTTGGAGATAATAACTAGGCTATTTTCTTTAGAATCCCATCCATTAATACAGTCTTATGCATAGTTTAGACTTAGTTCCCAATCGGTGTGTGTGGTGGTCTGTTTAAACAATAACAGTGTGATGTGCACAAGTGAATAAAATACATCTGATTTTGTTTGAACATGTTAGCATTCCTGCATTTTTAGGACATAATTCATGTGTTTCTCAATCAAGAAAGTACGTTTCAACTGACCTGTAGTGTGCAGTTGACACCCTTCTTCAGGAACTCTACAAACCTCTCCACTACTCCGGCTGTATTTATAACTTCATCAATTGGTGGGTTGGGCTCTAAAAACAGCAGAAGTAAATCATATGAAAGCATTTTTGTTCAGTCTGTGAAACTAAGTTATATAGAATCAATCTAAATTTATAACCCCTGACATGTACCTTTGGAAAGCAGTTTCCTGAACTTTTGTGTTGTGGCTAGCTGAAGTTCTGGGTCTTCTGAGAAAAGCATCTCAACCATGTCTCTGGTAATAACTCCTTCCTGCAGGACAAGCACAAGCAACAGTTGATCCACTCAGCTCAGACCTTGTTATTGTAAAACCCACAGACTGAAAAACCGCAAGAGAAATGACCAACTACCAAAACAAAAGATACAATGCAAAGTAAACCTTCAGCTTTCCCCGTCAGTGTGATCTGGTCTTTGTATATACTGCTCAAAAATCCTGAGGAAAATGGGCACTCACCGTTACTGGAGAGCTGAGGTAAGAATCCACTAGTGGACTCTCAAGCATGGCTTCCTCTTCATTGAGAATGTCCACATTTCTCCTCTTAAAAAGCTGCAAAAATGTGACAAGCTCACGGATTCAAACAAGTTTCCACTGCACAAAGATTCCAGTTATATTCTCAATCAAGGTGAGAGAGGATTTTCTGAGAAGGATGTACGGTTTTGGTATAATACCTGCTGTTCTCGTTTTTGTTTCCTGAGTTGGATGCCCTCTTCTTCTCTTCTGCGCCTCATCTCCTCTGGATTCAGTGCTTTGTTCTTGTAGCGGTTCATCCTGTAGTTATCCTTGGCCGGACTGGCTGACGGCTCTAATAGGCCCGAGAACATCAGAAAAAAAATCAAGGACAAGACACAAATAAATCATAAATGTGGACAAGCATTTTATCTAAGGTAAAGTGAACAAAGACACCATGAAAAGGCAAATCTAAATCATTTTCCAACTGATCATGTTGGCATTCATGTAATGTGAAATATCTACCAATACATCAATATTAAGAAATAGCTTGCACATAGTCTATACACCCCCCCAAAAAAGGCTCATAAAAATAGGCTAAAAAAAGAACTACATAACACATCCAAAAAGAAGAAGAAAAAAAACTGTTAAGCTGTTCACCAAGCACTCAAATAGTAGCCTGTATAAACATTTATTCAGCAGAGTTAAATTGCAGAGCTGGTATAAATTGGTGCTCACACAGGACAAACCGCCCATTCTCAGCTTTTGTTTGGTCACCCATAAGCCCAGGGCACCAGGCATATCCCTGAGTCACCCAGGGGATACAGGGAAGCTAAAAAGAGTTTTGGGACAAAACAGAAACCTGCTACCGCTGCAGATTGGTGCCAACCTTCTGTGCCAAAAGCCCTCAAACGTATCAGCAGGGGCCCCCAAGGTTAAATATTAGAACAAACACTGGAAATTGAGGTCGTGATATGATTTGAAGATATTAGCACAACAAAAACTTTTGTGTACGTGTGTGTGTAATGAGTACAGATGGTGAAGCCACAGGGATGGACAAACACAGGCTGTAGGTGGCTGCTCTCTTTCTCTGCAATGTTAGATTAGATGCTGTATGTCAACTGTACTGCCTGTTGGCTATTTGGGCTTGGTGGAACAAAAATAGCACAGATGAGTTTAGATTTGAATTTCCGAGGAGACCAAAGTCTTCTCTCGTATTCTGGTTTCGAACATGTACGGGTGGATTTCTGGAATTGTCACAGCTTAAAATATACATATTCTCTCCCAGAATTGTTTATGGTATCTCTGTGAGTTTTGTGTCCCTGACCGGCAATAGGAGCTGTGAGATATTAGGATATTTTTAAGAGCTCTTATAGACATTTGACCAATCAGATGACACTTGAGACAACATTGCCTCGTTTACAGAAAGTTGTACTACTTTGGCATTTTCTCTTAATCATTCTAAAGTTCTAAAAACTGTTTGGAGGAATGATACGTGCAAAGCTAATGTAGAAGTACCATCAATAAGACAAAAATTGTTGATTGCCATCTGATGTACAGATAAACCCAAAGGGGCAGTTCTTACAGTCAGTCTAGTTGGATGACAATGGCCAGGAAAGATTAAATCAATCAATTTTTAATCTAAATCACAATTTTAACTCATGCAACAACCAAATTACATGTTGGTTACAAGGTCAGTTAATTATGCAGCTCAAAACTGATGAATCTGGACTATTTTGCTAATCAATGAAGCAACAACCGCTCCAACATCCACAGAAGCACCATAAGTAACGGTACAATGAATGTGCAACAACAAAAAGGAGCACGTAAGCAATGCTGGTCTCATAATATTTCATGGTCATTTATAAAAGCATAATATGCTTTTGAACCGATTCAAACATTATATAATCACAAATCAAACCGCAATATCTGCCAAAAATATCACAACTACATATCTTTGTCAAATTGTTCAACTTAGTTTCTTTTTTCCCCCCAACCTAGTTTCAAGACAAGAAAGCTTTATAATATTAAAAACTAACTGACTGTGGATGTGGAAGACAGAGTGAACCATTAGCATTAATCAGATAAGGAACTAAGTAGGGGTGTAACAATATATCGTGCCACGAAATTTCGCGATACAAAAACGTCACGAAATGTGTCGTGGAGGTGACAAACTGTATCACGATATTGGGTTATTAATATTATTTAATTGTGTTGACTAGCAACGCGCATCTGACCGCGACCGCGCCTCGACCCGCGGACCAAAATCTTACTCCGCCCAGAAGAAACTAGTCCCGTTTTGCGGTCTGAACCTTTACTTATGCAAGTCTGGTGTAGAGTTAAGCCTTACCTTATTAAATTAAACCTTTTTCGGGTCGTAACAAAAATAAATCTCCTCTTAGACTTATAAGGTGAGCATGAATCAATCTTTTTTATGATGTAAAATTGTATGTATTTATTTACATTTATTTATTTATTTAATTTTAGTTGTTACATTTCTGGAAAAGAAAAAAGTCAAATCATACATGAGAGAAACTATTCAGTTTGTGGCAAAATATTTTTACTTGTATGAAACTGAAGATGCATAATGCAAACCTGACATTTACTTTTAGTTCAGTTTGTGGAAAATGGTTGGCCTGGCTTTCTCTTTAAAACTTGAACAGTTATAAAGCATTACAAACTGTAACAATAGGGCAAACGCACAGCATTGTTTTGTATCTTTCAAATAAAAGCCAATTTTTTCCAGTCATATGTTCCTCATTCAAGGTTGTTAAAAAAATACTGCTATAATATCGTATCGTTATCGTGACCTCAATATCGTGTATCGTACTGTAAGTCGTGAGATTAGTGTATCGTTACACCCCTAGAAATAAGGTTTGCAGCCCCCTCAGTATGACACCACCACTTGATTTTAACAGGCTGCTAACCATTCATCCATTACACATTTGACTTACCCCGTATAAGGCTGTACAACACGCATCCTAAGATACAAAAACAAGCTTAGCCATACGCGGGAATGGTCTGGAAAAACACGAGACCCCGAAGATCACCCGTGACACAATGCTTTTTAATAGTAACACACCACCAGACATGTAGGAAATAGCATTACGCATACAAATACTCCTCCTGGTGGTTCAGTAATAGCCTTCTGGGAAGCGGAGCTGAGGAAGCTGCGGGTTTGTGACTCCTGTCTCAAACATCTGCAACCAGTCACTCTCACTACCACAGTGTATCAATAATGTGAAACTGTTATCAGCTAGGATGCTTCTCCAGTGTTGCTGTGGCAACAACCACCCCCTGAAACAGCCTCGTGTTATTTATACGGCACATGCAACACTAAACTCGTGTCAAACTCTAAAATGTGTCACTCCGTGAGCTTTGCTGTGGATTGATCTGACAAATATAACGTTGCAGACGCCGACGAGAGTCTACGTCTTCATATTACTTAACTGTGGCCTAAAGCTGTATATATGAGTCTATCCCTAAATATGACACAGCGCGTTGACAGAGTGAGCGCTTATCCGGGCTGCCCTGGCCGTGAATAACAAGGATTATCTTCGGTTTCACTGACTGAACTCGCCCGTTCTGACATCCAGTGACAGGCGAGACGCTGTTCAAAAGGAAGATGGGTTAACGTGAGACTTAATAACAGCGAACAGGCGTAAACGCATCTGTCTAAACTGCGTACAAGCCGACACGATAACTAGCCGCCGAGCTAACGAGTTAGCCGGGCAGCTAAACAACATGACAGGATTTCATAATCATTCCTTCACATAAACCCACACATACTACCCAAACACCGGCACACACGTCTGAAGTATCAATTAACTAACACCTTACCCATTGTGTTCTATGTGTTTTGAGTGTTTCGGATTGTAAAGATGTGAAACAGTTTCAAATCCGTCCCCACTGCTAGCTTTCCAGAAGTTGCTCCGGTCAGCAATATGTCTGCCGGAAACGGAAACGGAAAATATACACCCACTTCCGGCCGCCAGGGGGCGGAGTCGCCCCACCGAACACCCCGACCCGCGCGGCGCGCCCGGAACTTTATTTATTTATTTTCATTCTTTTATTCGTGTCAAAGGTTGATTATAAAACAAACATGGCAAATATACAGGACTGTCTCAGATGTGTGATAAAGTTCTTTGTTTTCTGTAAGGCAATTAAAAAAACAAAAATATCATACATTCTGGATTCATTAGAAATCAACTGAAATATTGCAAGCCTTTTATTATTTTAATATTGCTGATTATGGTTTACAGTTTAAGATTAAGATTCCCAGAATATTCAAATTTTTTGAGATAGGATATTTGAGTTTTCTTAAACTGTAAGCCATGATCAGCAATATTAAAATAATAAAAGGCTTGCAATATTTCAGTTGATTTGTAATGAATCCAGAATGTATGACATTTTAGTTTTTGTAATTGCATTACAGGAAATCACAATATTCAAATTTTCTGAGACAGTCCTGTACACTCCATACAAATACATTTGTAATCTGTCTACCTCACACACATTCTACCTGCTTTTTTGCACTGTTTCTTTTTTTTAATGTACTGTATATGCTGTTCATATTTTGTAATTATATATATATTTTACTTTTTTTTTTTTTTTTTACCCCTCCCCTGCACGTGTGTGTTAAGTGTACTGCTGCCAACAAAGCGAGTTTCCCCACTGAGGGGGAAAATAAAGGATTATCTTATCTTATCTTATCTTAATCGAAACAAGGTTTATAAAGGGAGCACTGCAGTAGGCCTATATTGGACACTGTATGTAAACCTGAGAATAAAATGTGTAGAGATTGAATGTCCCATGACAATTATATACAGTAATATAATATGAAAATAAGGTCATCATACATAACGGGGCGGCAGTAGCTCAGGTGGGTCGTCCAATGATCCGAAGGTCAGCGGTTCGAATCCCGCTCTGTCCCAGTTTGCTGTCGTAGTGTCCTTGGGCAAGACACCTTACCCACCTTGCCTCGTGTGTGTGATGTGTATGAATGTTGGTGGTGGTCGGAGGGGCCGTTAGGCGCGATATGGCAGCCACGCTTCTGTCAGTCTGCCCCAGCTGTGGCTACAAACGTAGCTTACCACCACCAGAGAGAATGTGTATGGATGAATAATGGTTTCTGTAAAGTGCTCTGGGTGCCTAGAAGGGCGCTATATAAATCCAAGTCATTATCATTATTATTATAACATCATACAAGGGGTAAGTAATGATGTCAGTCTTCTAAATCAGTGGGAAAATGTCTCAACACTTCATACATTTTTTGTGCTTTTGAGATTTTTCTTATGTTTTTGCCCCCCCCCCCCCCCCTTTGGAATTATTTCAGCTTTGTAAAGACAATTATCCTGATAAATAAAGGGACTGAATATATATATATATATATATATATGAATATATGCTGTCAAAGTCAAGACATTTGAGTATGTCTCTCACTGCCAGGGTGTTGTTTAGGAATGCAAAGACATTCTGAATACCCAGAATAGCACCTATTAAAAACAATTTCAAAACTTGTTTTTATATGCAGTCCATGTGTTTAGTGTGGTCAAGGCATGGGGTAAGACCGAGATTGTCTTTGCTGATGGCAACGCTGACATTTCTTTGGATTAAGTTTAATTTTGTGATGCTATACCCAGATGTATAAATCATTCAGGGTCGATGGAGAGGGAGAGGTACCTTATTTGAGGTGTTGACTTCCGGGCCAGAATTGCTTAATGCAAATATTTCCAGCTGTCTTTTACATTCTGAAAGGCACAGTTAATTGTTGCTGTGAACATTATAGGCCCATTAACACCAAACACACCTAAGGCCTGTGTGAAAGTTTAACAGGATGAGGAGCTTCCTGAAAGAGGCTGTACACTCAAGGGCTTTTTCTCTGGTTGCATTCGCACTGCAGGTGGGAATGTTGGAGGGGAGGTGTTATAGCCAGCCAGCAACCAGTTCAACAGTTCTCTTATTTCCTTCATATTACTTCAATGAACCTTGGATTTTGATGCTGGTGCATTCCTCTGTGTTCTGCCAAGGTTTGTTGAGGTGAATCATTGTTTAAATGGGAGATTATTTACCAATATTTACTAAAAAAAAAAAGGAAATATGTGTTTTTAAATTCAATTGCTCCCTCTACCAACCCCGGGAGGGCCACACTGAGCTCAAGTCTCTCAAGCCTTACTTGAGGAGTGAGCAGCTTCTTTTCACCAGACAGGGTGGGGCTTCTCCGGCCGGACGTAGCGCGTGGAAGGATCACGTTATTCCGGCCAGATCCTCCCCACCCCATCTGGCACCCCGGCTGGCCAGAGGGGGCAGTATAGCCCAGGACTGCTGCATGTTTTTGTGAGGGTAGCTCACATAAGCTACCCAAGGGAACACGGGGAGAACATGCAAACTCCACACAGAAAGGCCCTTTCACCAACCCCAGCCAGGGTGTGGGCACTGAAGTCATGGGGGAACTAACACGCACTCAGTACCCACAACGTCCCCGGGGAGAATCAGCTGAGCCACCGTGCCCTCCCAGTCACCATACTCTTAAATCATTTTGACCAACCAGTGTACACTTGCATCCCATATGAATCCCGTTCTTTTGATGAAGCTTTGAAGTGATTGATTGATTGATTGATTGAAGAATTTATTAGAAGAATTGCATAGGATCAGGTACAGTTTCATGACAGTACAGATTCAAGATACAAAGTCAACTAAAAGGCATTATTCCAGGAAAGCATTACACTTGTTTACATTGGAGACCTTTTTTTTTTAACTCATATAACATTGAATGACATACAGGTAAGAAGCAGTACTTTGTAGGGAAGATTGTAAAAAAAAAAAAAATGGGGGAATTTCTGTTATTTTGAGTGGAGTGTAAAGGTTTCTTATAAAATAAAGGAATAGAAGCAGAAGCTAAAAAGACTATGAACAAAATTCTGCAGTCAGCTGCATTCAAAAGGAAAAAGGGTCCAGTTCTAGTTATGAAAACTATAAAACAAATTGTAGTCTTATAATGGATCCCTCTGTAACTCCATTACTCCTTAACATTATCTCCTTATTTGCATCCGAGTTAAAACCATTAGGCATGCTTATTTGTTGTGTTAGGCAAGTTAGCTTTTTATATCTGGATGTGGTGCTATTTCAGGCTGATGTTAAATCCCTTTATGTTAATTTGAAAACATGTTTAAACAAGGTTTGTACTCTTGTTCAAAACATGTTCAAAGCATATAAAAGGGAGCTGTGTTTTGGGATGATGCTTAGAAATCCTGCGTATCTCAACTGCACCGGCATTTTATTTACTTTACAGTTTTAATTTACAGTAAAAAAAAAAGAGGCCACTTTAAGATGACTTCAAAAAGTATACACTTATCAAATCTTAGAAAACATTACATGACTCTAAATTCCTGTGTTTTAAGACTGGGGCTATACTGTGATCACAACACCTTGAGTGTGTTTGGAAGGCATAATTAGTCACAACATTCTGTGGTTTTATGAGCTCATATATCATATACAATGGTAGTGAATAAAGATGAACTGCTGTAGGGAAATGAATAAAAAAGTTATGTAAGCTTCTCGTTTTATTTGGAGTGGGGTAAATGTAAAAATGTACATGGTCTAATTATCAAAAGGAATGTATCTCCCAGAAATGTACAGTGAGACTATCACAATACACAGTATAGAAATCCACTAAAAACAGCAATTATTTTGCTTGTATTTTTCTTCTCTTTTTCTTTTTTTTTGCAATTTATGATTAAAAATATATTCCCATCCCTATGAATCATCCCGACTGCACAATGTAACTTTGTGGTCCAGCCTTGATCACTCTCACGAGAACACATATCGCACTTCAGCAATGTGCCACACACCAACATCATTACCTCCACCCGGCTGTATAAGCCAGCTACTTTGACCACAACATTATTATGTCTCCTGACTGTGATCATTTTATATTTAGTAAATACATGATATAAAATTATTTACATATCATACAGAAAAGCAAAGAGGACCCACATTTTTACATGTTCCAGCCTTCACAGTTTCCCACACTTCTCTCTCCATTTCACACGCCTTCTGGCTTGTTTTAGATACCTTTAGATTTCCTGCATCTGCATATCTCCCCAGGGTTTACAAATACAGTGTGAACATTCATGGTTCCCCTGTGTTTTTTTTTTTTCCGCCCTCAAATTGAAAGTGACAGAGTAATACAAGTAAGGTGCATCCATGGTCAATTTGCTGGGAGCAAGCAGTGGTAAATTACTACACAATATTGTGATGCAGCTTTGTCTTCTGACAGGGGTCCCTCGGGGAGCCTGATATACACCAGCAGGAAACATTAGGGGGCAATGTTGTACAAATAAAACAGAAATAATGTGGCATCCTCTGCCGTCCGGCTGGATCCCTCTCCCTTCGAACCAGTGTGTGAGGTCAAATCAACTGTAGCATAAACGAGATAGCTTTCTATGATTACAGTTTCTTTGCAGTTAAAGGCAAACATTGTTGAAGGATCCCTGCCCTCTCAGCCTAGCCATAGGCTCAGGATTGTCTTGCCTCACTCACTCAATAAAGCCTGCAAATTCACAGCCTTCATCATGTGTGCTGGCACAGAAAAGGATTAAAAGACGCTGCTTTCCAGACGGCAGCTTTCCACTGTTATGAAATAACAAATACACACAGGACCAATTTGTGCTTTGGAGTGAGCATCCAAATGCTCTCAGATCCAGACCTCAGTGCTGTAAGCAGGACTTAGCAAGTGTGATTTCACAGGGTCTCTTTCATGAGCTCTTTACCTTTCTCATTTCTAGGCCTGGTGAAGCACATCATGCACCAGACGACACTTTACTGAAACCCAAAGGCTATCCATTAGTCAATGCCACGGAGTAAAGACTACCTCTGTAATGGAATCATACGAGCAAAGCAAGGTGTTTACCTGAAGGGTTTTAAATTGAAGCTCAGAGGGAAATGACCACTTTGGCTGCCATCTCCCACTCATCATCAGTCCTTAATGTAGCCATAATAAACACTCAGATTAATATCCTCTTTTTCTACTCAAATTTCAAATGCTGCAATTTAAAGTCCCAAAGCACCAGAGTGACCTCACCTGAGAACCTCATTACTAGATATTACCCATCCTGCCCGAATCAGCGTATATTGATAAATTGCTTCGTGCTCTCGACAAGCATATTAAAGGCTTGTATAGAATACAGTGAGTGCAGAAATGAGGATATGATGAAGTGAACTGTGATTTAACTGACTGATTTGTAGACAAAAAGAACATAGAGAATGTGATAACTGTAGTCTTTCCACAGAGGCTTTTTTGGTGACATTGAAAGCAAAACGTTTTCAACTAAAAATGACTGTGTAAGGGTCTTTCTGCAGTTTCATTAATTTATTTTATTAACATTGTACTCCCCTGTTCTGACCCAGTATGTAATGCAGTGGAAATTTGGGCTCCAGCCCATATCCTTCTGACAAGAGCACATGTTGCGTTACGGCAGTCCGCCACGCACCAACAGCAATACCTTTAACTGGCTATAAAAAAAAACAAAAAAAAACTAGCTGGCTCATCATGGTGGAGATGGCAAATAAACCAAAGATGGTCAGGTTGGAGGAGAAAAAGGAAGACAAAAAAAGAGACTGACCAAGTAAGGGACCTGGGAAGTGTAAATCTTAGACCTGCCTTTTACAAGGTATTAAGAAGAAATGGGATGCAAGATCAACGATGAACCACCATTTTCTTGGTGGATAAACGACAATGTCTTATTATCAGTAGCTTTGCTATGCTGTCAAGATGCTTTCTTGTGATGGGGCAGTACGGTAGTTCACTCTAGATTTGTCTTGGCCCATTTTGGTGATTGTTAGATGTCTCACAAACGTCCTACATCGCTAATGTCCAGACTTATGTTCTAGTCAGTGATTTGATGTGTTTTACTGAAGCTTTTGTTTTCTGTGTCAACTCCTGTCACAGTACGTTTTCCTGAATACATTCAGTTGACTAGCTGTGTCTATCTGTGTCTGTTGCCATTGTGGTAGTGTCTGTGTACTTACACTGCTCGATAGATGTTTTTATTGTTGTAGGATGCTATTATTTGTCGCATGCAGAGGTTCTGCATTGCAGAGGACATGTTTATTTGTAGAGACATGACGTGTGGGCCACTTGACAGCATATTACATTGCTGTGTTGAAAGCTGGGATTTCACCTCTCTTTGTTGTTGTAAACTAAATGCTTCTTCTTCAGTAGTCTCTTGGTACTATTGGCTTCACTTTATTTGCTGGTTAAACAAATCCACATACAGTATATGACTATCTGCGTGTAGGGCTCAACTCGTGACTCGGATTTCTGAACGTGCCGGGCCACATCTGAACAATAGATGGCCCCTGATATCAGGAAATCCAACTTTTCCGCACCTCATTTTATGCTTTGCTGGATGCATTCTAGACTTGAGAGGCTCTTGGACAGATTTCACACATCTGCCCTGTTTTGCTGTGCTCTGAGCAGTCGCTCCTTGACAAAGAATCAGGTAGGACAGCAACAAGACAAAAATGTCATTTACACATTTAGTCTCCTTAAAAAATAATATCTGCCAGATAAAGAGCTAATAACATCAAGTAGCATCTTAGCAGAGTCAGAATTTAATTACGAGGCATCAAAAGCAATTTACTTTTACTCATGCTCATTTGATTGTGCAAATACAGATTTAACTGTTGCTTAATCTAATTAGACCAAATATGATAATAAGACTAGTCTGCTGAAATGTGAGAATGTTGTAGACCCGCCTGTGGGAGAAAGAACATCTGCAAGTCTCCGTGCTGAGCGCTTTGTGTGAGAGTAATAAAGAGTGAGTGTGATAACGCCGTGGGGAGGATAGTGTGTGGAGGGAGCACTATGTCAGTGCATGTGAGGCATGAATGGAAAAGAGGAGATATGTCTTCATAATACAGTGTTGAAAATCCTTTCAGTGTCGTCCATTCCATACGTCTTTATCTGGCGACTGGGGGCCCTCTAACTCTCTCCGTCTTCCTGTCTTCTACTTGCTTTCTGACGTACACCAGGTGGCGAGGTCGATAATTATGGTGCTGAGTAGGTGATTTTTAAAATATTCTTGTGGATCACTCAATCATTCCTTTTGTTTAAAAGGGAGATTTGTGGGAACTACTGGAATTCTAATGAATCATTTCTACCCAACAGGATAAAAGACTCAGATAAATCTGTGTAAAATAAAGACAGCAGGATTTTGTGGGATATCACTTTAAATCTAGCCGGACCGCGGCGTCCCAGTGTATTAATGCCTTTTGTTTCAAGCTAAAATCGACTGGCAGCCTGCAATTTATTGGTTTTCTTTAGAGTTCGTAATGCTTTCAGAAAAGTTGTTGGATCTGGGAATGGGATCATGGACAGAAAAGGTCTGGCTTAAAAGTTGTAAACACATTTGGCCTTGTATCTTTGATCAAACAATGTGAAAACACAAAGCTGTCCCTGTTAAAGAGTTCAGGGGAATTAAACAGGACGTAATTAAAAAAGAAAATTACCTTTGCTGCGCTCAAGAGCGTATATTTGTGTATCTGAAGTCCGTGAGATCAGGTTGCTAGTCAATACCAATTTCAACAGATGTTCAGATTTTGAGGGTTTTATGAAGCTCATATCAGAGTAGAATAATGAATCTACCCATTTTCAAAGGAAACTTGCAAAATGAAAACAACCCTTGGTCTACAATTTGATGCTAAGGAGTGTAAACTCATGAATGACCAAAACAACTTGAATCCAAGCAGTTTTGAGTTCAAAGAGAATTTAGGTTTGCAGCAACATAGCTTCTCTTCAGAGGTTTAGAGTAGTCACTTGTTCTGACATATACAAGGACTGCCTGAAGTATAGATCCGACTGGCAGCAACAAATTGGAGTTGGTTTTCTAGAGCTTTTCCTTCACCTCTGCTGCCTTCAGTTCTTGTTTGCTGGTGGTGGTTATTTCTGCCTTCAGTTTTGTCTCCAGTAACTGAAAAGCTGCTCCATTGAGTTGAGATCAGGCAAATGACTTGGGCATTGAGGATTATACAATTTCTTTGTCTTCAAAACTTCTTGAGCTGCTTTCACTGTAAGTTTAAGGTCATTATATATCTGCCCTGTGAAGTGAAATCCTTTGAGTTTTGTAGGATTCAATTGGATATGAGTAGACAGTTAAGCCCTGCGCACCTCTGAATCTCTTATGCTATTTTTGTGAGTAGTCAAACCATCAATTCATACCAGTCCACGTGAGCCCACTGGCAGCTATACAGGCCCGACTCCACCATGGTGTGTTATGGATCATGAGCTGTTCCTTTCTTCCTCCATTCTTTTCCCTTTCCATCATTCTGATACAAGTTTAGCTTGGCTTCATCAGTCCATACATTTTGATTCCTGAACATGTGGGGCTTTTTTCTTTTTCAGATGTTTTCTGGCAAAGTCCAATCTGACTTTTGAGTTGTTGAATGTTATCAGTGGTTCAGACTTTATTTTGTAAAACCTCTGTGTTGATAGTTATTAAGGCGTGTCTTGATTGTAGATTTCGAGGATGATTCTCCTACCTTTCTCCAGCGTATATCAGACTTCCGTTGATGGTTGTGAAATTGCTTCACCTATGAAACAATTCTGCAACCAACCACTTCAGTTGCCTTCCATGGTCTTCCAGGTCTTTTGATGTTACTGAGTTCAGCAGTGCTTTCTTTTCTTT